>NC_057794.1:193476668-193485939 GCF_018294505.1 Triticum aestivum
TAGTGTCCTCTTTGCCGTCCACCCTTTTGCCTCTTTGCCATCTGCTGGCAGACGGCAAAGAGGTGGGCCGTTAAGTTTTTTCCAAACGGGCGGGGGGTGGGGGCCACCTCTCTCTTTGCCGTCTGCTAGCGGACGGCAAAGAGCTTCTTTGCCGTCTGCCATTTCTTTGCCGTCTGCTTTTGGGTAGCTGATGGCAAAGAGCTTCTTTGTCGTCCGCTAGCTGACGGCAAAGAGCTGGCAGATGGCAAAGTAGCTGATTCAAGTAGTGATGGACGACGGCGAGGCCTAGGAAGGGTTCACTGGTTCGCTGCGGTGTGAGGCAGCCGTCGCCGCAGAATAACAGGTGGTGTTGGTGAGTAGAGGGATGGTCTGGCCAGCGGTGGGAGTAGTAGGGGGCGGGGAGGCCTCCGCCACATCGCAACCGGCCACGGGAGGCAGGTTGAAGAAGTACTACAGCCGTTGGATGGACATCGTACGGTCACTGGAGCTAGAATCGTGCATATTGACTAAGTTGACAAAGCCCTCCTATCCCGTCAACTTAGTAGGCCCACAAGTCAGCCTGCCACTATACTGGGTCCCACCTAACAGGGGGAGTATTTATTTTTTGTGCGTAATAAGGACGCACTTCCTTGCGTGCGAAGATATAGCTGGTGGGTCCGAGCTGTCAGCGGCGGTACATTTGTTTCGCGAAATACAGAGGCCCTTTTGATGGGTCCCTGATGTCAGGTGGAGGAATCATTATTTTGCGCGTAATAAGGAGGCATTTCATTGTGTGCGGCCATGGACCCAGCTGCCGGCCTCTCCACGTAAAGTCCACTTCAGATACATGTCGGTCATTGACCACGTTGACCAGGCCACGCTGAGAGCACCAGGGAGGCAGGGAAGACTCGGCAGTTGTTTCCCACGCGGAGGGGAGTATGACTGTACGAGGGTTTACCGGTTCGTCTGCCATCGCCGGAGAATAACAGCAGGTGTGGGTGAGTAGAGGGATGGCTAGGCCGGCGATGGGAGTACGGTGGGGCGGTGAGGCCCGTCCGATAGTAGAGCCGGCCGTGGGGAGGAGGGAGTAGGCAGTCCCGCCGGCATCTGTTTGAGCGGCTGGAGCAGGAAGAGCAGAGATTAAAGAAGCACGACGGCCGTTGGATGGCCAGCCAACAGTCACTGCTTGTGCGTCAACCTTTTTTAGGAAAGCCTCAAATATGTGGAAAACAGCACACAGCCCATTTGCTAATTCTTAAGGGTTTTTTTGGAGCCCATATTCTTTTTGTTAGCATTACAACCCAAATTGTGGCCACGGTTAAAAAATTATACGAAATTTTGCATATTTCGATGCGGTCCGAACTGTTTTTAATCCCGAAATTTTGACTCACATTCAAACTAATTTTAAAAATAAATGTATATCAATATAAAATCCAACAAATTCTCCATGCATAAAACTTAATGTAATTTAAAATCTTGAAATGAAAAAAAGATATTTGAAACTAATTGTCGGTTTGATGTGTTTTAAAAATGTACAACCCATTTCTCATTACTGATGGGCCATTTTCTCGGCCAGCCGAATGAAAGCTCTCCTCGTCTTGAAAGATTTGCAGCCAAACAGGCCTGACAAAGTGACTTACTTGGCAAATGACAAAAAAACTGGGATGTGGCCGTGGACCCAGCTGTCAGCCTCTCCACGTAGAGTACTTTCTGATGGAAGTCGTTCCTTGACCACGTTGACCACGCCGCGCGGAGAGCACCACGACGGTGGACGACGGCGAGGCCTAGGAAGGGGACGACGCGGAGCCGGGGAAGACGCGGTAGTGGAAGCCCGCGCGGAGAGGAGTACGCGGGTTCACTGGTTCGGCTGCGGTGTGAGGCTGCCGTCACCGTCGGGCCTGGCCAGCGGTGGGAATAGTATGGGGCGGTGAGGCCTCCGCGACAGCATAGCCGGCAACGGGAGGTAGGAGCATGCGGCACGACCGGCGCTGCTTTGGGCGGCTGGAGCAAGAAGACCAGAGGTTGAAGAAGCACTACGGCCGTTGGATGGACATCGTATGGTCACTGGAGCTAGAATCGTTCATATTGACTAAGTTGACAAAGCCCTCCGTCCCTGTCAACTTTGTTGGCCCACAAGTCATCCTCCCACTATGGTGGGTCCCAGCTAGCAGGGGGCTATTCATTTTTTGTGCGTAACAAGGAGGCACTTCCTTGCGTGCGAAGATATAGCTGGTGGGTCCGACATGTCAGCTGGGGGAACGTTTTTTTCGCGAAATACAGAGGCCCTTCCGGTGGGTCCCAGCTATTAGGTGGAAGAAACATTATTTTGCGCGTACAGTCCACGACCGACGAATGTCGTTCATTGACCAAGTTGACCAGGCCGCGCCGAGAGCACCATGGCGGTGGACGACGGCGAGGCCTAGGAAGGGAATGACATGGAGCCGGGGAAGACTTGGCAATGGTTGCCCACGCGGTGGGGAGTACGAGGATTTACTGGTCCGGCTGCAGTCGCCGGAAAATAATAGGAGGTGTGGGTGAGTAGAGGAATGGCCTGGCCAGCAATGAAGTCAGGTGGGGCGGTGCGGCCTGTGCGGCAGCACAGCCGGCCATGGGAGGCGGGAGCAGGCAGTCCAACCGGAGCTGGTTTGGGCGGCTGGAGCAAGAAGATCAGATATTGAAGAAGCAGCACAGCCGTTGGATTAACATCCAACGGTCACTGCTGCTAGAATCATTTGTGGACTAAGTTGACAAAGCCAAAGTACATGTCAACCTAGTAGACCCACAAGGCAGCCTCCAAATCTGTCCCAAACAGCATACAACCCGAAATTTCTAGCCAGATTCAAATTAATTTTAAATCTAAATATACCTTAATTTAAATTCAATGAAATTTTACCCGCATAAAAACTATGAAATTTAAAATATCAAAATCCGAAAGAAAACAGTATTTTGGAACTAATTGTCTGTTTGCTGTATTTTTTCATTTTACAACCCGTTTATTATTACTTATAGCCCATTTCTTATTACTTATAGCCCATTTTCTAGGCAAAATGAATCCCTCCTCGTCTTGAAAGATTTCCGGCCCATTAGGGCGTAGAAAAGCAAGTAGGCCTATGTTGGTTATTCTGCAAAAAACAAAATAGCTGGCTAGCAATTTTCAGAAAGGAAAAAAACAAAATGGGCTGGCCATGTGCTAAACATATGAAATAAAAGCCTGGGCTAGATAGGCCGCGGGTTACGCACAACCTAGTTGATACCCTTCTCCGTCCTGAAAAACAAAATTACTTCACGCGCTATTGGGTCCCTACTGTCATCCTCACCATGTACAGTCATCTCCTTATTCCTCTCGGTTGTTGACCATGTTGACAACACCGGAGGGCGGCGCCACGGCGAGCGAACCAAGGCGGAGGACGATGGTGAGGCCTCGGACAGGAACGAACAGGAGCCGGGGCAGATCACAGCCAGCCGTGGGAGGTGGGAGCAGGCAGTCCCGCCGGTGCTGGTTTGGCTTTGGCGGCTCGAGGAAGAAGAGACTGAAGAAACGCGACAGACGTTGAATGCATTCGTCTGCCGTCCTCCTCACAGGCAACGTTTGCCACATAAGTGACTAGCACCCTTGGTTTTCAACCGAGAGGTCTTGGGTTTGAGTCCCAGGAACTCTCAATTTTGTCCTCCTTCCTTCCTCGCAAAAAAGGGGAAAGAAAATCAAAGACTTGGGAAGGCGTACAGAACAAGCTACTGTACCAGTAATGAGACGTTGCCGAGTTTTAGAAAAAAGAAAGACGTTCTCCTGTAGCTGCTCGAATCCAAACCTAGACTATGACTATATATGGTGCTATGCTACTCTTCAAGTAATGAAACTGACATATCCAACGTTCGCTTCTCCTCTTCTCTACTTACTCTACCTAGCATCAGAAGCTCTAGCCGCATCAACCATGTCCGCTGGTTGCTCGTCCACCTGCTCTTCAGCAGGCAATAACCAGATATGCGCCCAGTCGCAACCCGTACCATCGCCTGTGGGTCTCATCACACCTTCGCCGGCACGCGCACCGCAGCCGATTGCTCATCGCAACCCGCTGCCGTTGGTGTGGTGCCACTGCTGCAAATCACGCAGAGTCATCCATCCCGTCTCAACCACAATCCGCAACCCTGGCCGACTCTTCTACAAACGCCCGAATCATGGGGTTGTTCTGCTGCTTTCAGTTGCTGATTTTTTTAATAGTTTGGTTGATGATCTACCAATTTGATTCGTGCAGAAAAGGGAAGATTTGTGTGATTTGTATTTCTAGGAAGTTGCTGATGTGGGGGAATGCAACTATGCTGATTATTTGGTTAGCCGAGGAATCCCAATACCAGCAGGTTGGGCTGTTGGACAAGTAACTGAAGGAACAGCAGAAGAGGAAGATGCAGAGCAGAAGCTTAAAGATACAGTTCCTATGATCATGGCCAAGCAACAGCTGCTGAACGACCTTGACAGCAATGAGGAGATGAAAGAGCTTGTGAAGATAATGGGCAAAATCGATGTGCTCTGTAGGATGATTGTCTCTTTATTTGCAGTGTATGTAGAACTCGTGATGTATTCAGTGGCTACGACATGAGCACTTTGCTGAAAGTAGTAATGAACGAAACCTGTGTAGCAGGCTGGGTGTAGTGTTGTGAACATCTAATGATTTCCATTAACGGAAATTAGGGGGTATCCCCTTTTGCTCATATAAATAAATAAATAGAAGAGGCCCTATTGGGTCAGTATTGTTCTCATTCGAAGACGTCGAGCAAATTGTAGTCCAACAGCAAACTATGTCATCAAATTCAAGTTTCACAGCCAAATATGAGTACAACTAAACAACAATGTCATCATGTTTTAGTTGTCATACAATCACCAAACACAAATCAGCATACATAACAAGTGATGTTCTCATAGAAAAATACTAAACAACATGTTCATCAGGTTTCAGTTGTCATAGCAAACACATTTTAACATAGTAGATAAAAAAACGTCTTCTGACAAGCAAATATGACAAAAGCAATGTAATCATCATCCGCAGCAGCAGCGTCAACATCTTCGCCATGTGTATCAGTTTGAATCGTAATTCCCCATGGTGTCATCTTCTTCTTCGTCCTCAACATCCTCGAACGTTGGCTTCTTCTTGATCAACTCTTGTATGTCCACATCACGACAGGCATTCTTTTCGCCGGCATCATTGACGTGATGGTTCTCAAAGATATTAGGAACATCTGTGTTATCTTGTACATCAGGAGCAGTGTAAGCATCATCTTGTTGTGCAACTTCACTAAATGAATTCCTCTGCTCAAACCTTTGCAATACTCTCCAGTCATCGCTACATGCAAATGTGTCTTCCAAGAAAAATATCTGTGTTGCTTGATTTGCCAAAATAAAAGGCTCGTTGGTCTAGTACGCCGCCTTGACATTGATGGATTTGAAATAATCATCAGCTCTGGGTTTTGCGATCCTGGAGAATAGGTTATACCAACGACAGCACAACAGAACCACACACCGATGATCCTCGAAACTAGAGATATACTACAACTGGATAATGTTTGTTATGTTAGCATACATTTCAGTTGTCTCTTTGTCATACGTATCCGTGCTCATGATGGCACTGTTTTGTGTCTTCCTGCCTTCGTCTCGTGCAAGGGTGTTGTAGCGCACATCTCCAACAACGCAAGATTCATAATGTCTTACCCGAGTATCGGGACCCATTGCTAGTGAGTAAAGGGCATCATCAACTGCCTGCCCATCCTCATGCATCTTCTTAACCTATGGTTAGAAAATAGACAAGCTGATCATCTTATGTACTCAATATATTAAAAAATTTGACAGTGCACTTCAAAAGCTTACATGGTTCTTGAACAATTTCGCAAATCCTACCATAACCAGTTTGTCAATGTTTCTTGGATTTTGCGGCAGTAACTCCTCTTTGTAGATGTTGCACAACATAGTGATCGCGTCAAACATCTAAATATATAAGAATGTGCTGCAAGTTTAGTAGATTACGATGTATAAGCTGCAGTACTGCACTTACTTGATATAAGGTAGTATCTCAGGACAGTTATTCAACACATACCAAACCATTTTGTCCAAATCTTAAAGTTTGTCCTCTTGTCGACTCTTCCCTGTAACTCGAACAGAATAATCGAAAACATTGAGCCCGGGATTGTCTTCACCCACCTCTTTGCTAAGCTGATCAGCTGTTTCAATGTATTTTGAGTAGAATGTCAATGCTTCTGTAGCAATGTAGGCCTCTGCAATGGAACCCTTAGGTCTAGCTCTATTCCTAACATAGCCCTTGAAAGTGCCTAGCCGCCTTTCAATAGGGTACATCCAGCCATACTGCACTGGACCTCTAAGTAGTGCCTCATCAGGTAGATGAACAGCCAAATGCACCATCACATCAAAGAAGGTTGGAGGATATATCTTCTCAAGGTCGCATAGGATAGTTGGTATCTTGTCTCTAAGACGCTCCAGAGCATCTATCCTGATATTCCTACTGCAGAGTTCCCTGAAGAATTGTCCCAACTCCGCAACTGCTCTGTATAAGTCAGGGTGGCCCAATACTCTAAGGATAATAGGTAAAACCCTTTGAAGTAGGACGTGGCAGTCATTAGTTTTCAGCCCTTGTACCTTGTTTCCATCTGCACTGACTCTCCTTTCAGGGTTGGAAGAAAATCCATGTGGGAATCTCACACATGACAGGACCTCGCAGAATTCTTTTCTTTTTACCTTGTCCAAGACGTACACAGCTAGTGCCATATCCCGTGGTTTACCTTCATCTTGCACCTGCAAATCCTTTCTGATACCTAGGTGTGTCAAATCAATCCTAGATTTTAAGGTATCTTTCGTCTTGCCTTCAAAATTAAGAAGTGTGCCGATAATGCTGTCACATATATTTTTCTCGATGTGCATCACATCAAGATTATGCCTTAGATCCAAATCTTTCCAATACTCCAATTCCCATAAAGTGGACCTGCGGGTAAACAATAATCTCTCTTCTACCCTGCCACGCTTCCTTTTCCCGCTACCATTACCAGGATGGTTTCCTGGTGTAATATGCCTGACCTTCTCTAATTCCACTTGCAACTCATCGGCGGTGAGCCTCTTTGGCGCATCACGGTTTTCATGCTTTGCATTGAACACATGTCTTCGGTATTTTCTAGGATGCGGCTTGTCCTTGGCAAGGAAACGGCGGTGTCCAATGTAACTGATCTTGCTAAGTATTGCGTATGACAGCGGATTCCTGTCACAGCGAACACATGCATTGTAACCATGTGTCGTTCGCCCTAACATAGTGCCCAAAGCCGGATAATCATGGATGCACCAAATTATAATAGCACGCGGAAAGAAATTAGCTCGTGGGCTGCTATATAGGTCTCGAGTGAGAACACCCTTCCATAGCTGTTGAAGTTCCTCCACAAGAGGCTCCATGAACAAATCAAAATCCTTTCCAGGACTTTTTGGACCTGGGATGAGCAAGGCCATCATGTAGTTTGATTCTTCGGTGCAGACATTTGGAGGCGTGTTGTAAGGGATAAGAAGCACTGGCCACATGCTATATGTGGCGCTCTGGTGGCCAAATGGGTTAAATCCATCTGAAGCTAAGCCAAGTCTAATGTTTCTCGGGTCAGCAACAAACTCTTTGTGTTTATCATTGAAGCTTTTCCACTCACTACCATGAGATGGATGGCTCATTACATTCTGATCTCTGTACTCTGGTTCCTAGAATGCCACAATACATCCTCTCTTGTTTCAGCATCATGAAACAACCTCTGCAATCTTGGTGTAATTGGAAAATGTCTCAGAACATTATGAGGAATCCTCTTCACAGCATCGCCATCTTTCCATCTTGATGATTTGCATTTCAGGCATTCACTTAAGTTGGCATAATCCTTCCGGCATAGAACACAATTATTCTTACAAACATGGATCATATCATATCCAATTCCAATTGCACGAAGGAAATTCTTCATTTTACTGTAGGTGTGTGGCAGCTCAGACGCATCTAGGAAAGATTCGCGGAAAGAAGCCAACATCGCATCAAATGATTTGTTGGTCATCCGCTCAGATGTCTTCACCTGAAGAAAGGTGACCATAGCTGAGAATACTGACACCTTATTTCCTGGGGTGACAACAACATTGCATTGTTCCAACATGCGGGCCCACCATTTTTCTTCTGCAGGTGAAAGTTCACGGAATGCACGAGCATTTCATAGCATTGTTTCAATGTTGGTCAAACTCACTGTCTCCGTCACCACCACCTCCTCCTCCTCTTCCACCTGAGCATCAGGCAGATCAAGATGGTCTGCTTCCACGTAGTCAATAACATTGACGTTCAAAGCTTCACCATGATGAACCCACCTAGTATATGTGACCGACATCCCATACAAGTGTAGATGATTTTGCACAGTTGACTGGAGTCTTGTAACGGAATTCATACAACTGCTACACGGGCAGAGCACATCTGATTTCCGACCATCGTACTCAGCTCTGATAAAAAGTTCATGAAGTTTTCAACCCCCTCGACATATGCAGCGGAGAATCTTCAAGCTGAAGTGATCCAAGTCCTGTCCATCTATTAGACATACAAATTAGTTCTTCTACTAGATATTACAGGAAAAACATATATGCTTTTTTATGAAGTCCAGAAAAAAATACCTAGGTCGATGTCTAAAGCTATAGCAAGATATTTGGACGAGCGGATCTAAGTAACAAAATATATGTAAAGCTAATTCAACAAACAGATTTGAGTGCCAAATTAAGGCAGGCTGTTTCAGCAGTCAATGATGCCGAGCACACAGCCATCGAACTATCGAAGGCCATCGCAGCAACAAAGATTGAGTATAAAACGGTGTAGAGCTATTTCAGCTAACAGATTGGCTACTAGACCATGGCAATCTATGTCACAATAAATATATGGCAGGATATTTTAGCAACTAATCGGCCTTGGCATGCCATCTCAGCTAAGCAGATTGAGTGCAGAACAGGGCAAGGAAGCTTCTTAAGTAGAGCAAATTGACAGTAAACTACTTCGGCAAACAGTGAGATTAACAACGTATATCAGCTAACATTCAGTGCTACACCAACATGAACGGGGCCTCAGTCTAGAATGCACGTACCGTGGGAGAAGCTGACCGCCGTGCGTCTCCACACGAACATCGCCAGCGGTGGCAGCGCTGACCGCCATGCGCCTCCACAAGAATGTAGCCGAAGGTGGCGGCGTGGCTAGAGGACGGCAGTCTATGAGAGCGTACTGTGGGACCGAGAGGATGGACGAACCGC
>NC_057794.1:193486253-193679141 GCF_018294505.1 Triticum aestivum
GAGCGAATGGAGTGGAGGGGGACAGGGGGGAGGGGGGTTTGGGGAATATTATTTGCTAGTTGGCCGAAGGGCGGTTGAATCAGATTTGGGGGGAATTTTTGGGTGTGGGGGGAGGATTTTCACACGGTGGGCGGGGGGAGTTTGGTGCATGGTCGGTTTCTCCAAGTGCAGTCCCACATGTCAGTGAAGAGGCAAGCCGAAGCGCGTTCCGTTTGCGTGAGCCGTGTGCAGGACCGAACGTGTGTGGGGTGCAATGCGACCGCGACAGGAGTGCTGTGAGTGTACCGCATTTTTTTCTTTTAAACTAGGTGCTTCGCCCCCTAAAAAAATATGTTGCTTCGCGCGATCCATCGATACTACTACTAGTAATCCGGTAATCCCGACTAAAACGATGTGGCCTGGTCTTTTCCCGCGCGATATTGTGGGAGGTTGGCTTAGTTGGGTTTTTTAGGACGAGTAATGCTACACCTACGTAATCCCAGTTATGTAATTAACGCAATGTGAAACGTGTGAGCTGTTGATTGTAGATTGGGAGGAGGGGAGAGGCCCACCACTATGAAAATCAGGGGAGGAGAGAGAGAGGCAATTTACGTTAACCCTTTCGTAGGTTCCCATAGATGTAGAAAGATGTGTCCGGTCCTGCAATATAGGCCGTCCGATCTATATCTAATGGATAGGAAGGAAACTATGACAATTTACCGCACATTTGCAGATAAGGCTTTCCCTCGTTCGTCCTTTTCTCCCACAAGAGCTTGATCTTCCGTGCAACGCACGGGCATCTTGCTAGTACTCCTACAATATGTATATTATTGTGAAAGTTCATATACACCGGCCAAGATTAATGCAAACACGGAAGATTTTCATTACATTTCGAACTTTTATAGGACAAAAAAATAAGAGAAACCCGACCGTAAACCTATTCTACGGCGGCGACCGACGTCCTCCATCTATGATCTCCATCTACGGGGGCGGGGTTCAAGACCCGTGAAGTGAAGGTGCGGTCTCCGGCGAGGAAAAGTAGAACACGGGAGACGGACCGGCCAGTTGGCACACCATGCCCTGCCGCCTCCCATGCCCTACTCATCCTCGGAGGAGTCCCCGACCTCGGCGGTGCCGGACGTTGGATGGCGGCAAGTAGGACGCGTGGCTGACGGTGCTCCCGTCGTCGGCCGCCAGCGTGGCCACCGCTTGTGCGGCGACTTGAGCGAGGGCGGCGACCTCGAGCTCCATCCCCGAAGACAAGCTCTCCCGCAGAGTGTTCACGCTTGCGGTCATGGCGGATGTGGTTCCAGGTAGGAGGACGATGCGCTATGGTGTGGAGGTTAGCTGGGCGTTGCCGCTTTAAGTAGCGCATTCTGGTGAGGCCAAGCGTCCGGGTGCGTCATTAAGTCGCCGGAGTTGGTTCTGCGGGCACCGAGCCTCTTAATGACGACATGCGAACGGACGACATGAATGCGGGCAGTTGGCGCCGGCTGGGAACGCACCGCGCGACGGCGCAAGGGGCGAGGGTTTTTGTGTGCCAGGGTAGTCAGCTGCGGTCGTGGAAACATTGGAGATGCCCTTTGCTCACATGCGATCCCTGCATGTCATTGGAAAAGCAAGATGACCCGGCATGGTCTCAGCTCCAGAGGATGCAGTTGGCCGTGCTACAGCACTCTGCGGACGCGTCGCGGCGCCCCGTGCATCCTCGACGAGCCGGGTGTTGGGGTGTGTTTGGATTGTGGCCAAAGTGCACCTTGCCAAAATTTTGGTCATGACCAAAAGATTGGTCTTTGTTTGGATGGTTGCCATTTTTTTGGCATGCCAATGAACTCTAGCCAACTCTAGTTCATTTTCTTGCCAATTTTCGGCCAAATCATGCGCAACCAATACCACAACCAAAATTTTGGTCATGACCCGAAGATTGGTCTTTGTTTGGACGGTTGCCATTTCTTTGGCATGCCAATGAACTCTAGCCAACTCAAGTTCATTTTTCTTGCCAATGTCAGCCAAATCATGGGCAACCAATACCTCAACCAAAATTTTGGCTACCCAATGATTTGATGGGGCAACCTTGGGCACAAACCAAACATACTGTTGGTCGTGCCATAGCACTAACGCCACCCTCGGCAAACTGAAACAGACCGTGTCTAGCGACGATATGAGCGTGTCGCTCACTGCGGTCGCTGTGTCCAGAGGCGGTGCTGGAGCTGCGCCCCGTTGTTGGCCTCAAAGACCCACATGAACAGTTGTCGGTGGCGAGGAGGTCGTGGGCCAGCTCCTCCATTGGACTAGTCTGCGCTACATCGTCCCGACAGGTGTGCCCCACATGTCTGTTTCCCTGTTTTCCCGACCATATTCGAGCGTCAGTGCTCCGCGTTGTGCATTAGGCCTTTCACTATGTAGGCCAAGCGAGACAACTTATTGTTTATTTCATCCGTTCAAGTATAATCATGTGGCGTTTGCTTATTTCTCATTCCTCTCCAACCCTCTTCTCCATCGATCATGTCGCCCTCCAGTCGAGTCCATCCTCCCGCATGCCTCATTTGAACATTCCGCCGAGTATCATTCGGATGTACCCACCCTAGTCCTCTTTCAATAGATCTACGGACCCCAAAATGAAATCGAGAGGGAACGAGTGGGGGCACGTGATACCTAAGGCGGATTCAAAATTTTGAACCGGTGATCATAGCATCCACAAATCATATATAAAGGGTATTCAATGTTTGTTTCGTTTTTGAACGTACAATATACTCCCTCCTATCCTTTCTAGTTTACATAGAAGTTTTATGTGTAGTCAAAGTATATCTATTTTGATCAAAAAGGTATCAACATTCAACAACGCCAATCAATATTATTAGATTCGTACGTACTCCTAGATTTGTACTCGAGATGGTTTCCAATTTGACTACTGACAAGATTAATAGTACATGAGATGTATAATGTGAAAATTATATCATTGGAAACTCCTTTCACATACAAATTTGACCGTATGCTTTGTGTAAGTTGCATGTCATATATTATTACTCTAACATTTGGTCAAAGTTAGCCTCGAAAAACGCATTAGACCCTGTATGCTTTGTGTAAGTTGCATGTCATATAGGAGTATTATTACTCTAACATTTGTGTAAGTTGCATGTCATACATTATTACTCTAACATTTGGTCAAAGTAGTATTGTGGAAGTGGATCCTCTGACGTAGGTATCCCTACCTTAACCTCCCTTTCGGTCACTTACTAGCGGACCCCATGCTTGCTAGGCCCCGCATGTCAGTTACTCAATGGGTTCGGCCACGTCAGGGGATCCTCATCCGTAGTATACTCCCTCTGTTTCTATTTACTCCGCATAAAACGGAGGGAGTAGTGGTATAATAAATGAAGCTGGCGGGGGAGGGGGAGGGACGTCGGTTTGCTCTCAACGGCGGTCCCACAAGCGAGCGAAAACGCTAGACGAAGCGTGCTCGGTGAGCGACTTGGAGGGTCCAGCGTGCCGGGCTGCAACGTGAACGCGACAAGAGCGATGTACAGTCAAAACCGATTGATCAGTCGTCACCGGAACCACTATTCACACCAGACCCTTCGCTGGTCAGCCTATGCCAGCCACTGCCCTAAAACCACACCAAATCTCCAGCCCATTCCCCCACCTTTCTATCCCCTATCAAGTGTCCCCTAGTTCGCCGGAAAGCCATGGTGCGCCGCAAGATCACTTACTACAAGATGCTGACGCCGGAGCGCCGCGCAGAAATCGCGGCGGCGGTCGGCGCCACAGACCTCCGTACCCAAGCTCGCTTTGTGGTGGGCCAATCCCCGAGTTCTCTGGAGCCAAGCTACGAGGAGGAGGAAGGCGATCCAATGTTCATGGCGGAGGTCGCGGTGCAGAAGGCCCCCAATGGGTATGAGACAATGGACGTCGACTTCGTGCTGGCGTCTGAGTCCCCCATGGTGCAGGCGGACCAGCGGTTCAAAATGGCGATACTAAAGGAGGACCGGGAGGCAGAGGCTCAACTCGACGCGGAGTGCATGCATGCCGCTGCCAACGAGGCTCTCCTGCAGGCAGAACCAGATGTTGTGGATGTGAACCGGGCGGCGGAGGCTCAACATGAGGCGGAGGGCGCAGATGCCGCTGCCATCGAGGCCCTCCTGCAGGCGGAACCGGACGTCCTGGACTTGAACCGGGCGACGAAGGCTCGACTCGACGCAGAGCGCACGGATGCCGCTCTCATCGACGCCCTCCTGCAGGCAGAACCGGACGTCCTACACTTGAACCGGGCATTGGAGGCTCGACTCGATGTGGAGCGCGCGGATGCCGCTGCCATCGAGGCCCTCCTGCAGGCGGAACCGGACGTCCTCGACTTGAACCGGTCTGTGCTCTCATCCGTGCAGAGCGCCCGCATGCTCCGCTTGAACGAGTAGCTGGAGGCCGAGGACAACCACGGTGCGGAGACACACATCGGCAATGACGGCTGGTTCGCGCCGGCAGCCAAAGGCGACGAGGTCGTCTCTTTCCGCGAGCAATGATAGTTTTTCTTTATGTTGTTGTTTTTATGGTTCTTTTGCTGTGTAAAAACATATATTTGTTATGCAAGTCGCCTGACTTGGGTCAGTCTACCATTTCAGGCACTTGGATGAATATCCTACGTCTCCTAACCCTTCTTTCCTTCTTCCTCACCTCTTCTTCTTCCCCAACAGACCACCGGACGGGCCGTACAGATACTCCTCAACATGCAGTTGGATAAACATACTCTATGAACGAAAATTATGTGTCAGTGATAGGATGGCTGAGTTTGGTGTGTTCCCATGTGACAGCACGTGTTAGTGAGGGTGCGTTCCCTTGGTTGGGTTTGCGGCATGCAGGAGTGACCGTGTGAGGGTGCGGTGCGACCACGGCGTGCAGGAGCGACCGTGTGAGGGTGCGGTGCGACCGCGATAGCCGTGCGCAAGTGTACCTCCTTCTCATTTCGAAAACTTTAGGCAAGCTTGGAAAAAATGTGTGGCGAAGATTGGCAATGCAAGGCCTAGACCCAAACAGGATAAGTATGTATGTACTAGGAGTACTAGTGTTAAAAAAGAAAGGCTGGGTTTTCCTTCGCGGGATTTAATCGATACAAGTCCTCGTTTCACGTGTCAATTAATGCGTATTTTTTTCTCCAAAGACCAAAGAGCTAACCATCTCACTCCTCATCGCTTGATTAATGCAGCGCCATGCAAACCAACCTTCTCACTTCCGCATGCATGCAGGGGATATTAATGTCCTTGGTTGCTAACCCCATCAATTTTGCCTCGATTAGTGTTAGTGGCCCTTTGCAAATTGTAATTTTGATATACTGGCCTTGTGTACAAAAAAGTGGAGCTAGTAACTATATTTGACTTCCTTCCCCATTGCGGTGATGTCGATGATATTTTTTTTGGTGGTTTGGCGAAGTGCGTTCGACGGAGAACACCATTGAGGGAGACCACGGAAAGTCGTTCGCAAGTGCCGCCTGCAAGCTGAGACAACCGCTTTATTTGCATCCAGGAAGTCCTTTACTAGTACTACTATAACTAATGCAGTGAGATGGCTTCTCGAAGAAGACGATGGAGAAGCGGAGTCAGTGAAGAGTGAAATGATGGTTGCTTCGTCCATGCATTTGTGATTTGACGCCTCACTACTTTGTGATTTGTGATAGAAGGGACAGGGGAGTAGACTCTGTGCTCTATACTGTACTACATGCGTCCAAGAATGGGAGAAAGAGGAGAGACATTGCATTTTTCTATTCCTTCAATCAATCAATCAGGGAGCTTCGGTTCCATCTTTTTGGCTTTGGCAACACCGTCCACAATGTTTCCCATGATGCCAAAAGCTATTTTCACATTTGGCTACACATTGTGGATGCCCTTAACCGTACCACTTGGTTTTGCTAATGTGTGCTAGCTATACAAATCTCAATTATATTGATCTAAAAAATTATAGAATCAAGATTAGTAAAAATGAGGTGATTTTGCCGCGCGGATGGCGGGGGAGGTTTCTTATTTTTGGAGAACGTTATCCTGGCGGTTTGCTAACATGCGGTTCCACGTGTCAGTGCATTACCAAGCCGATCCGCGTCCCACATGAGGAAGAACAATGGCAGAAACAACACGTGGTTAAGTTGAAGAAGATGAGGGAGAAGCGGATTCAGCAATGAGTGAAATGATGGTTGCTTCGTCCCTCCAAATTAACTGCGGGAAAGGTGCAGCTTTGTGATTTGACGCCTCATTGCTCATTACTACGCCGGCGCCATGACTGGGGTGCTTCACCCCAGCTGCTCTGCACTGTATTCCGGTATGGCACGTGGACCCGGTAGCTTGATGTCCCACATGTCGGCGAAAGGGGCTAGAAGATTTATGAAAGCGAGCGCTCCACTCTTACAACGGAGGAGTAGATGACACAATGGCCTAGTGAACTGTCACTTGTACTGTATAGTACTATAGTTTTGCTGTTTTGCACGATCCATCGATACAAACCTGATTAAACAGGAAAGGGCGGGATTTTTCCCGCGCGGTAGATGATACTGGCCATACATTTCAAAGGCAATTTTAATGTATGCAAACTGAATAATTATAAGTAACAATATGATATCTAGTAAAACTAAAAACACATATGATTTATTGTGTTAGAGTGTAGTAGTAGTGTTGTATTCCATAGTTGTTAGATGTAACATGCGAGAACGTGTAGAGATGTAGTTTTGGAGGGCCTACAGAGAGAAAAGCGTAATACGGTCACTCAACTTCAGAATAAGCTGATTATGGTCACTATATACGTTTTGCGGTGATTATACTATACGGTCACTTGCTCATAGCTCAGCATCGGATTGCACTCTGTTGACTGGCCAAATAGTCTGCGTGGCGCCATGTTGACTAGTCAAATTGACCACGTTCATTGTGGGTCCCACCTGTTAGTTCGCATAGGCAAAAGGTCAGATAAACACAAATTTACGCAGGCGCGACAAGGCTCCAACCCGTGCGCGGGAATCACCTGGTTGTGTATGTGTCTGTCAGGGCCTGATGTGTGCGCATGCACGTGTAGGTTGAGCACTTGAGCGTGAGAGTGTGTGTTGGTCGTGTGGTGTACTAGTGTGTGCATGCATGTGTGCGTGTGTGCGTGTGAGTTTTGCGTGCGTGCGTGCGTGGCTGCGTGTGTACATGTGAGTGTTGCGTGCGTGCGTGCGTGCATGTGTCTGTGTGAGTGTTGCGTGGATGTAGTTCATGTGCATGCGTGCGTGTGTGTATAATCACCACACCAGCTCCTGTGTGTTAAAACAGACGGCTCAGCATACCAATACAAGGCCACCTTGTCCGCTGTGCCCGCGGTCATGACTTCGAACCACCGTCCAAATATATTTTTGTCGTTTGTTTTCATTCTTACTAGCAAGATGCCCGTGTGTTCCATGTAACATCAGGATGCATTTGTATGACTTGTTTATCTTGTGAGAGAAAAGGATGAACGGGTGAAGGCCTTATTTGCAAATGTGGAGAGGTGTGTGGGTACCTTTTTGCAAAATTGCCATAGTTTCTTTCCTATCTGTCAGATATAAATCGGAGGCCTATATTGCAGGATGGCAGGCACACCATCATCACCAACTCTGCTTTTTATAAGAGTGTATTTTATGTATTTTATAAGAGTGTAGATGTAGAGTAGATACAAGTCGACAGGTGGGCACGATGGTAGTGAGATAATATGATGCAACACTAGAGGTGCCATGTGGAGCGTTTAACTGGTCAACTAGTCATGTCATGAGCAAATATAGAGTTGTGCGGTGAGCCCGTGACTGCATAATAACCACTAAACATAAATGGTGACCGTAATGAGTGGATTCTGAAGTTCAATGTACGTATCGTGCTTTCGCTTCAAATACAATGATCGTCATTGCATATATCACGAGAGAAAGATGAAATATGCGTGAATTTTCTAGGGGCTTACTTTTAGAGGACCTGGAGATAGTTTTGTGTGCATACGTGAAAGGGGCGTATAGGGGGGTATGCGATGGAGAGAGATATGCTCTTCGTTTCTCTTTATTATGACTAACTTTGTATATAGTATAAAAATATACAAATTCACAGTGCGGAATAAATATCATTGTGGGCACCATGCAATGCAAATTAGCGTTCGTACTCCTCCATATAACTTTGTAATGTTGTATATATGTAGAAACTCTAAAATAATTCTTTGGCCACACTTTATTCAAAAAAGGAATGTTGTATGCGAAATAAACATGAAGAGAGGGATTTTTAGATCAATGGGGTACGTGATGTAGCATGTGTGAATGTGTAGTTGATGCATTTGGCAGGGCCTAGAGAGGTATGTGTGTGTATTACGTATTTGAGAGAGGCATGGATAGAGGGGCCGACGAGGGGGGGGGCGTGGGAGAGATAGCATGAGAAATGAGAGTGGTCTAGAGAGAGAGACGAATATAACGTCATGACAAGAGATTCCATTCCCTTGAGTGTGTAGATGCAAGGGGGAAGGGAATAGAGGCACCAGGAGAAATTTTCTATGTGTGTGGTGTTTGTGTTGGTATGTGTGGGTGTGAGAAGATAATGAGACGTGGGGGCAGAGGGTGTGGCACCGCGTGAGGTCCGATGGGTCGAGGTGAGGCCCTTCGTTCTGTTCCATCCTGCGCCACATTGGTCGGCCCGTGATGCATTTAGGAAGACCCATGGATGACTAGTCATACAAGACAAAGATAGCAGAATTGTGAAGGACTCTGTGTCCACTGACAAAGCCGGCTAGGATTTATAACCGTAGGTTCTCGGACTAAGGTAACCCCTTTATCTCTGATATTACTATTCATCCAACCTAACTTTAAGGGGCATCCTACAGAATGCTCTGCTAGAATCATACTCGTCGATTAGGAAGAGAGGTGTGAGACAATGCGTGAGAGATAGGCGTAAAGATAATGTGCATACATGAGACACATAGGCAGGTCCATGTATATAGAAAGAGTCGATGAGGATTGTGCGTGTGTATGTTTGCGAGAGGAAGAGTGCTTGTGATAAAGGTTAGTGAAAACAGTTGTAAATGGTTATGAGAGGGAGGGAGGGTTATATCTAGAGCATGTGTGCGAGAAAGACACCTCGGGAGAGAGTGTGTGAGCATGAGTGAGAGACCACCGATGGAGAGTGAAACTACATGTAAAAGACTGCTCTACACATTGATTAAAGATATAAATTGTATCCAAATATTAGGATGGGATCATGATATTTGCAATTCGCGTAAGGAGCGGTCACTGATCCATCAGGCATCTAGATTCTATCGAATTTGAGCATGTCTATGTTATTATTTGACACAATTGATCCACATAGTTAGCATTTTGAACTCCAGACAATGCATCACTTTAGCAATCGAATATAAACGTGAGTATAGTTCATGTTGTGTGTGTAAAGCACATTATACATACGAAAGTTACACAATGCACATTATAAATAGCTACTACCTATGAACTATCATACATTTGAATTCAACTTAAGGAGGTTTAAAAAATCGAATTCAACATGAAGTACATTCAATTATTTGAATTTGATATCATGGCATTTGTAAACCATACCTAATTTATGGGGGCTCCTATATTTGCTCTGATTTTGTACATAATAGCATATGTAGTCGTGTACAAAATTGATTCAAATTTAGCTCCTCCATTCCAAAATAATCGTAGTTATAGTATTTTCAAGTGTCAAAATTTCAAAAAGAAGCGGATAATTTAATGAGGTTTTCAAACATACGAGGTCAAATATAACGTTGTATATTTAGGTCAATCCTCATAGTTCAAGAGTACTCTAAATGTGAATGCTTGTGTTTCAAAATTTTGAACGAAGCGCCAAAAGAGCCTCTACTCGCCCGAAACCGCGTGAGACCAATGTTTGTTAGTACAAGGAAATTACTTTTCTAATAACTCCGACCCGTGAAACCTACCGGCCCGACGTCCAAAGGTCTAAACCGGGGTAGGTTTGTAGCTTCATCTAGACGCCACGCAACCGCATCCGAAAAACATTCACACACAATGGCCGCCTAAGCACACATGCGCGCGGCCGAAATCGCTCCCGCCCACTATTTGGGACACCTGGGATTACCATCCTACCCCCGACCCGAAGTAGGTCCGAAATTTAAGAGGGGGGCAAAGTTTGTACTTTCCCCAAATTTCAAACTAGCGTGTCCCATTTCTGTTCAAAAAAGCAAAAAACAAGCGCGTCCCAGACCGAAACATGGTTCCTCCCCACCCGTCCGATTCCCCATTCGTACTCCGTGGGTGCCAAAACTACCTCTCCACCAGCCACGAAACCCCAGCGTCCTCCGTCCGCCACCCCATCCCACCCATCAACCGCCGCCCTCCTCCATCACGCCGGAGCCGATACCCCGACGTCGTCGTCCACCGCAACCTCAACCACAACGTCTTCCACGCCTAGTAGTTGAAGCCGAGGCCGAGCCGTCCGTACCCGAGCTAGTTCAACCACGCCGTCCTGCACCTCACCGCTGCCGCCCCAACTTCGCCACCCTCCACCGCACCGGAGTTGTTCCTGCTACGCCGTCCTTCGCCGCCTCAGATCTGCTTCCCCTCCGCCGACATACGGCCACGGCAACACAGTCAACAATTTGGCCATGGGTTCGTCCAAGCCTGCACCCTCCAGAACATCAGTTTCCCCGGTAAAAAGAAGAAAATCGGCGCGACTTGTGGAGGTGACCACACTGGCAACCAAAAAAGGTACTCCTCTTCCCTTATTCGTGCAAATCTTACGTCTCGGCTTGCACGGCATTCATCCCACAGAAGACACTAGTTGATCGCATCTTCTTGATACTAGATGTTCCTAGTAACTCGCGATGCACAAGGTTTCTCCTCATATACTATTTCACCTTACCTAGAGGTCCGTTGCCCCCCTGAATTTCAATTTCTGGCCACTTGATTCCCAATTAACGGAAGCATTCCCCGGTGTAACAGGCGCTAGTACGCCTATTACGCCGGGAAGCAGCGCCTTGCTGTTTATCTTAGGGGTGTGTGCGGCCTAGAGCTATTGGCGCCCGATCTAGAGGTCGACCGGGATTAAAGGGATGGCCTGGGGGCGCTGCCAAGCACGGCGGTGGTGTGAGGTCGGTGGGAGGGCGGGGCGGCGGAGGCAGGGGTCTGGGCCGGTGGTTGCTGGCGGTTCGAGAAAGATCGTCAACAGTGACTGGCGGGAGGTAGACGAAGGCCATCTGCCCGTTCCTTATAGATCGGACGGTTCATTAAAAAAATTGACTTACCTATTTATTTTCAGTCGACTGTTATCTTAGATATCACCACATGTGGTGGTGTGCTGGAGGAGTACCTGCATTTCCTGTGCTCATATATTACAAAATCATACAGAGTAAAATCTAATTTTGTTTGCCATGCAATGTTGTAGAGCTATCATATGTCTCCTGTCATTTATTTTCCAGCCACCTGCTATCTGCTACTTTTACAGTGCACTAGTTCTGCACACACTTCACCCTTACTCTCACTGTTGTGTTTTTATGCAAGGGTATTTCAGACTCTGCTGCCATGAGAGAAGCCAAAAAGAAAAGCGAGAAGTCGCTCCAGTTTGGTGTGCGGGTAGGCAAGACACGTTTCAGCGCTATAATGGGTGCAGTGTCAGCAGATCGAGACGGTAAATGTAGCTTTGGAGTTGATGACCTCGCTCGCAATGAACCACCATCCCAGGTGCTTGCTTTAACTTCGCGGTGTCATATGTGGTTGCATGTTCCATATGGTGTCTAGCTTGTATTCGAAAGGACGAAGTCGGTAAGATAAGGAAAGATGTTTTTTACATGAACCACCATCCCGTGAGCACCAGAAGACAAATAGCTAGTAAGGGCACTGGCCGAGCTAATGACAAGCCCAACAAAGATAGGCATCACCTGGAAGCCAACTAAAAAGCTGCGATGGTGGCGAAGCAGCCCGCCTCCCACCAGGCTGTCAGGTCCTAGATGATCATGCTCACCACTCCAGCCGGATGTCTAGCTTGTATTGCTTCCAATTTGATTAAATTGCATCTTCTTAGCTTACACAGTATACCTTTGAATATGACATGCCTTTCTGTTTTTGGTACATACTAGTACATGTGTGTATTAACCATGTTCTTACATCAAACTAATGTTCTTGTGTATCCCTCATCAATCACTTATGACGAGGCAGGCAGGCAAGGGGACTACTCCTCATTTAAATAATGCAGCGTCAGCCTCCCGACATGATTCTCAAGAAACAGAAATGCTAGATGAAGATAGTGAACGCAGCTCTGTAGTTGATTACAGCATTTCCCCTACACTAGCATCGCAGGTGCTTGCTCTAACTTGGCAGCGTGATATGTGGTTGCATGTTGCATATGGTGTCTAGATTGTAATTCTTCCAATCTGGTTAAACTGCATGTGCTAGTCTACTTAGCTTATACATTATACCTGTTAATGTGACACGCCTTCCTGTATTTAGTACATAGTACATCTGTCTATTAAGCATGTCCTTATGTAAAACTATTGTTTTTTTGTATCCCGCATCAATCAACATGATGAGACACCTTTAGTATATGCAGTGCGATATTAGTTGCATCTTTCATATGATTTATAGCATGCGCTGCTTCTAATTTGTTGAAATTCCATTTAGGATGGGACGCTTTTAACTTGGCAGAGTCATATTGGTTGCATCTTTCATGTGGTGTCTAGCTTGCATTGCTTCTTATTTGCTGGAATGGTTTCTGCTTAGTTTACACACACAGTTGTGAACATGCCATGCCGTCCTATTTTTTGTACATATTCCATCCTGGTATCATGTGTTTGCCTTACATCAAAGTAGTGATTGTCAGTATCATGCATGAATGAGTTCTGAAGAGAGAATCTTATTGCTTTTTCTTGTCGGTTTTACTTGATAATTCAAAATCAATAAAGCGGAAGGAAGTTAGCAAGTCAGCGGATAAAGGTGCTCCTTCCGAACGGAGGGCCTCTACAGTTTCTACTCCTCCACACCCCCAAGATGATTTCCAAGATAACACATGCATAGACACTCAACAAAGCTGTGTTTATGATGAGTACATCTCCCCTAGTGCAGCATCATCGGTGCTCCCTCTAACTTGGCACTGTTATATGTGGTTGCATGTTATGTGTGATGTCTAGCTTGTATTGCTTCTAATTTTGTTGAATTCCATCTGATTACTTTACACATTATACTTGAATAAGACACGTGTTCCTGTTTCTAGAACATACAATATCTGTCTATCACACCATGTTCTTACATCAAATTACTACTGTTGTGTAACCCGCAACAATCACATATCATAAGACACGTTTGACTTTGGAGTGTGATATAGGTTACATCTCACATTCTTTTCTAGCTTGTATTACTAATTTGTTGAAATGTCACTTATGACGAGACAGTTTTAACTTGGTAGAGTGATATTCGTTGCATCTTTCATATGGTATATAGCTTTCATTGCTTCTAATTTGTTGAAATGCCTTATCCTTAGTTTACACATCATAAGCTGTGAATATGCAATGCTGTGAATATGCAATGGCACTAATGACGAGAGACCTCTAACATGGTAGTGTGATGTTGTTTGCATCTTGCATATGATTTATTTCTTGTACTGCTTCACATTTGTTTAAACACCATTTATGATGAAACACTGTTAACTTGGCAGAGCGATATTTGTAGCATCTTTCATATGGTGTCTAGCTTCCATTGCATTGCTTCTAATTTGGTGAAATGTCTTCTTCTTAGTTTACACATCATAGTTCTGGTTATCTCTTCCGTCCTATTTTTCATAAATATTACATCCTCCTATCATGTGGTTGTCTAACATCAAAGTTCAGTTCGTCTGCATCACGCATCAATTTGTTCTGAAGAACTAAATTGTTATTCGTTTTGCTTGTCGGCTTGACTTAACATGGCATAGAGAAAGAGGAAGAAACGCAGAATGGCAGGGAATGAGAAGCGGATGAATCCTGCAGATTCTGCTGGTACTGATGGTGCAATAGAAGGTCAAAGTCCATCAGAAAATTTGACAAACATGGCATCCCATGCTACACAAGTTGCAAAAAAGACAAACAGAAACAAATAGCTGCCACCAAACAAGCAGAGACAGCCCTAGTTCTTGCAACACCTACCACAGTACTACCAGCTGCACGACGTACTCGTGCGTCAACTGAGCTACCAGCACATTCCCAAGCTGCGTTGCCACTTGACACAAGATGAGTTGGCAATATCAGATGAACCTTGTGAGCTTCAACAGCAAGAAGGTAGTTGCTAGAGTCAAGTTACAGTTGCATGCTTCTTTATATGTAGTCTCACAGTTTGATGTACACTAACACTTCCTATGTTTGTTGTTGGACTAGCACCCAGGCGCAAGAGGAAACAAACATCAGGAATAATGCTCGATGGGTTAACTAAATCTAGAGGAGGAAGAATGGAGATCCGTTTTGAGGCAGGTTTAAAAAGGCCACGTGATGCTACAGAGTCAGCCAAGTGAGTATCAGAGGCGGCGGTTGCTGTTAGGTGTCATGTACGTATCCTCCCAACATGGACTCAGTACAGGAATGACAAAGACGAAACCCAGTTCAACATCCTCCTCGACCATTTATCTGTAAGTATGGTTATGTATGGAAACTAGTAATATCATCTTGCTCTGTCCAATACTTTCTAGGTTGCTGATAATGAGACTCCCATAATTTTAAACAGATGAGGTTCAAGTTGGATAGCCAAGATGATGCAACCAGACAAGCTTGCACCCATGTTTTCAAGTCTTCTCTGCGATAGTATCGGTATAACTTGAGGAAAACTCACTTTGAAGGCAAGGCTAACAGTGAACTTTCCCAAACATGTCCAGTGGAAAATATATCTGATGAAGACTGGAGAGGCCTCGTTAAACACTGGTCCAATCCGAAGTATCAGGTACATTATATATATATATATATATATATATATATATCTGTGTGTGTGTGTGTGTGTCATCTGATCACATGTTGAAGTCCTATTTACGCATGTGCCACACAAATCTATCTTCTTGTAGGTGAACTGTTCAAAGAACAAGGCCAACCATACGAAAGTGAAATTCCAACAGACGACAGGATCTCGTAGCTATATCGCACACTGCGAGGCTCTTGTAATTAGCTGCTGTTTCACACTTTTCGCTGTACCATATTATCATATCTATATTGACTTGTTCCAAATGCAGAGGAAAGCCTGCAAGGACCAAAAAGTACCTAAACCGAATGATGTGGAAATCTTCAAGGACTATCACACCAGCAAGAAGAAGGGCATGACTACACCAGTCAAAGCCGCTGTTGTCAGTCCTTAATCCTCATGCCTTTTAACTACGACTTACTCTGACTTGTGCCTTGAACTGCATGGTTTGCAGCCAATGTCTATTACTCTTTTGAATTTTATACACAATTGTCTTAGCGTATCATTGCACCTTAGAAGGTTTAAAAGAGAGGAGTGATGTTCCTTTGATCTTGACCCATAATCTAGTTCCGTGCTGGACTTGCCCACACAACGTTACAATTGCATGTTTGTCTGTTCTCAGTTGTTTTGTGATATGAATGACGTCATACTATGCTTACAGTATTATAAACTTCGTCTCTTTATCCTTAGCCCTCAATACAATGTGAAGAAATAGACAATACATTAGCGATGGTACATGGTCAAATGTTTGGAACCTGGTTTTATTATGTACTTTGCAATAAAATACAACTAATATTTTACATGGGTTCACCAAAATAAGTTTTGTATATAGACCAAAGCTATTTCGTTTGGTTTTGCTGCCTCCTTAATATATTTTGTTCTGGTACTATTAATGTAAAACCTCAACTTTTCAGTGAGCTATGGAAAAAATGGTGGAAGCGCCACCTTCTGAAGGTGGCGAGGCAACTATAACCGCAATGTCAGCTCTTGCTGCAGTAGGTCAGTACTTGTCCACTAACAGTGCCAAAAGCACGTTCCTGCGTAATACTGGGTTGGTTGTTAAGGCAATATCATCCAAACCGCCTCATGATCAAGATTTTCATGCTCAAAGCAATGTTGTATCTGCGCTCCAGACACAAGTCCATTCCCTAACAGAGACCCTTTGTGAAACAAGGAGAAACATTGATCAATGTCGTCAAGATATGCATGGTTTTGAAACCAGACTATCAGACATTTGCTATGTTGTTCAGGAGCCTAGGGGAAATGAAGGCGAGGATTATGGTGCTCCATCGGACAATACAACATGAAAACATAACAGTCAAGTCAAATGAACTGAGCTTCTGAACTTCTGGTGGTGCATTTATCTGCTAGACTGTTAAGTTTTATGCCAACCTTCCTTTTGTTATATAGTTGTAATTTGTTTTGGTGCGATACAAAATTTATTCTTAACATGCAGTGTCGGTGTACAAAAAGAGGGGTACGCTTTTTGTACCCTATAACTGTGCACGGGCAGTCTGAGCCACGGGCACCACCACACTGAGCAAGGCAAGGGAGGTGAGCCAAGGTAAGGCCCAAGCTCAGGAGAAGAAGAACGACACCGAGACCAAGACCACAAAGAGCAAAGGGGACGAAACGGACCCCCCCCCCTGGCATGATCCTTGCCGGGAGGCGGGTTTAGCAAACCCGGCAAGACCTTTGCCGTGGCAGCTCGCCCCACACCTACGGAGTGAGTCACCCTTGAGTCCACTGCCTCCATGGGGCAAGGATTCGGTAGATATCCCCGTGGTGGCATGCAGATCTTTGTGAAGACATTCAAGATCAGATACACCCTTCACAAGATGATGATCCTTGGCTGGATCCCAGCCAAGGAGGACCACAAGGCCCCCGGCAAGAGCCTTGACGGGGATGACAACAGGCGCCACGACAAGGCCCTTGCCGGGGCCCCGGCAAGGCCCCTACCAAGAACACCCGTTGGGCCACCATCAGGCCCACGCCAGTCAAACCTCCACCGCCGTTCGCATGCAGCTGCCGACCCAACTAGCTGGGCAGGCACCTGCGTGGCGGCATGCAGATCTTCGTGGAGACCCACCACTACGCCACCTCAGCTGCCTACCTACCTACATGGCACCACGGGCGCCGCTGGCCAGGGTGCGTGTCGACGCGAGAGGGAGCGGCGACAGACAAGACAGGGCTCTCCCCCGTCCCCGATAAAGCAAGGACACCTAGGCAAGATGCATTAAATGCGCCTTGTCATGTAATGCGAGGGATAACCTCACATCACTGTTCCCTTTCCACCTCCTGTGTGCAACTGTGGCAACCCCTTTTCCTATAAAAGGAGGCCCGAGGCGACCAGGAGGATGATTCGGCCTTTTGGAGCTCCTCACGCCCCATAACTAGCTCAAGAACATAGATATACAATCCACCAAAGCAGGAGTAGGGTTTTACGCATCCTCGCGGACCGAACCTGGATAAACGAACCGTGTGCTATCTGTTTGATCCGCTCTTCTCACGACCCCGCGCCCCGCAACCGTACTAGGGATTATTGCGATCCCATAGGTGTCGTTCCCACCGACATCTTTGGCGTGCCAGGTAGGGGGCACAGTAGTGAAAATCGGCTCTAGCAGTTAGCCCGGCACTCCTTCATCTTTGTGACCCTTGAAGAAGAAAGGAGGCCAGAAGATCGACACTCGAGCGATCGCAAACAGAAGCTAAGTTGCACTGAACCCTTATTTGTGCTACCCTTCTTATTTGAGGTTATTTCCCCCCAGAGATATTTGCTTTGTATGAGAAACCTGCATGCCAGGGGGCTCTACCACGATCGGCAATGCCCTTGACCTATTTTGAGTCCGCTCGATAGCTCAAGCGGCTGCGTCGAGAATGGCGGAGTAGCCTTCCGCGATCAGCAACGCCCCCGATTCTGACTCGAGTCAAGCTCGACAGTTCGAGCGGCCGCGTTTAGAACGGAGAGGTGGCTCGTCCGGCAGCACGCGTACCCGGCTGGCCATGGGGATCCGTCCCCAAAACGCCGCTAGGGGCTTCCGCGCCGGCAAGCCTTCCCGATCGACGTAGGGCACGCATACGAAGTGGAATCGAACGGGGAAATAACATGCATGAAAATTAAAAGTACTGCAAAGTTATATTACATCACATCATTGCTGCGGTTCTAACTAAAGATAAAATTTGTCTTGGTCGAGAACCCACAGCGGCGAAGAAGAACGGGATGCCTAATCCCGGTGCTGGCCTTCCACCCTCTTGATTTCGCCGATGCAGTCGGTGATGGGCTTGATGCGCTCCTTGAGCACCATGACGTCAGCACCATCCGGCAAGCTCTTCATCGCGGCCGCGAAGTCAAGATCGGGATTCCAGTATGCCGTCTTGGTGAGGACCTTGGTCACGACCCTCCGGCAAAGTCGCCGAGCCTCCTCGGCCAGCGTGGCCATCCTGTTGGAGTGAAGATAAGCCAAGGCTCCGAGGACGCCCTCGAAGAACAGGGTCAACTTGGTGTTGACGGTCCCGCTGCACTCAGGGGCGTACCTCACGTGTGGCATCCCCATGGTGGCCAACTGTGAGGTGACCCTGCCGGCGACCTCCTCCAGACGACTGATCCATCTGTTCTCGCCCGCCACATAATCCTGGTGGGAGGCGGCCTCATTTGCCCGCAGCTTCTCCTCCTCCTCCAGGCTCCTGGTCAAGGTCTCCTCCCGAGCCCTGCTCTCCGACAGCATCTTCTCGAGATCCTCCAGCTTCAACTTGAGGTCTCTGACAGAGTTTTGCGCTTCAGAGAGCTCCCCAGCCCTGCTGATGACCGCTCCTTGCGCCTCCACCAAGGCGCTGTTGAGCGTGCTCTTCTCGTTGGATAGCTTGAGGGCCTGCTCCTTCAGCTCGTCCTGCGCCACCTCCAACTCCCTTACCTTACCGGCATGGGCCAGAGCCTGGGCATCGAGTGCCTCCTTGTGCCTCTGCTCCAGCTCGTGAGTCCGCTGCGCAACAAGGGCCTCGAGCTCCTCATCCTTGCCACGGAGCGCTGAGGCAAGCTTCGCCTCACGCGCGGTGAGGTCCTCTTCTTGGGAATCCAAGGTGGCTTGATGCTGGTTCCGGGTGGCCTCGGCCGCGGCAGCCAAGTTCGCCGCCTTTTCCTGGGCCTTCTCGATGTCGGCCATTTTCATGGTGACCTCCACATCGCGCTCGGCCAATTTCTCCTAAAAGGCCCTCTGCTACTCGCGAGCCTGGTGCGACCAGGTCTGCGTCTCGGCAACACGCGCCTTGATGTCCACCTCCGCGTTGTCTGTCGTTGCCATCCTGGACTTAACCTTGTCCAGGCGAGCACGGTAGAGCACTTGGAGCTTCCAGAAATTGTCCCCCATCGCACGGAAAAGCTGATCTTCTAGAGAACCATCGCCACCAATGCCCGGCTCATCAACCACCTCGAGCCCGGTGGCAGCAAGCACCTCGCCGTCGAAAACTTCCCCTTCGGCACGCACCCGGCTTGACGCCCCTAGGAGGTGGACGAAGAGATCGTCGCTCACCTTTAGATATCTGCCGGGGCCCGAGGTTGAGGAGGAGGGAGGCTGGTCACCCACCACCTCTTCCTCGGCGGAGGCCTTGCCGGCCTCACCGGCAGGTCCACTGCTGGCGCCCTCGGCAGAAGCCTCCCCGGTCGCCTTGGCGGCCCCCGCCGCGGTGTCCTCGGCACCATCCTTGGCGGCCTCCTCAACAATGTTCCCAGCAATGGTATCCACGTCCTCCATACCTGTTGAAGGAGGGCCTGGGCAGCAACGGGAGCAATGAAGCCAAGAAAAGAATAAGGGAAAAACAGAGACGAAGGACATGCGACTCACCAGTGCCAGGCTGTGAAGCAGAAGTCCCCTCTCTGCCAGCATTTGGCGCCGTGGCAGAGCCACTAGCGCCCAAGTTCCCCTCTTCCTCCATGGGTGTGGGCTCCGTGCCTGATGCCCTTGCCGGGGACGCCCCCCGCGGCGGCGTAGTCGATGGGGGTGGTGTGTTAGGAGTAGCCCTCTGTGGCTCCTCCTGCTGCCGCTCCCCTCCTACAAACCCGGCAAGGTCAGCATCATAGCGTCGAGCACCTACCACATGTCGAGGAAGAAGAGGGTGACGAACTTACGCTGGGGGCTGCGTCGGGGGCTGCTGTCCGGGCTGCTCAGCACCACCAGTGGTGTCTTTAAAGCCCCAGCCGGGGGCTGGCTGCTCGCCGAGGTCCTCGCCCTCTTCACCCTCTGGGCCAACGTCTCATCTCCCTACGGAAGAAAAAATGGATCAAGACAAGTGACCCAATTCGAGGAAATGGAAATGACAGTAAGGAACGGAGAACATACTCGTCATCCGTCTCCTCCTCTTCCACCAGTTTCCTTTTCCTCTCCGGGCTGAGAGGCCCGAGATCAAAAGAGAGGTCCACATCATCATCTGAGTCGATGCCTGCCGGAGGAGGCGAAGGAGGCGGTGGGGTTTGTGCGCACCCGGATGAGGAAGGGGTTGTTGTCTTCTTCTTCTGAGCGGCCTTCGTCAGCCTCTTGGCTGCCGTGGCCCTCGTGTGGCGTCCAGACCCCTCCAGGGTCAATTGAGGCCGCGCAGCCCTACCGGGCCGGACCGGCTCACCAAAGCCAGCCCGCCGCGGGACTCGCCCTCTTCCCCTGGTTGGCGTTGAGCCCGCCGCCACGTCCTCCTCCTCCCCCGACGACTCATCGGCCGCGTCTTCGATGAGCGGAGATCCAGTGTTGACGCTGCTGACCTCCCCGGAGGACGCCGCCCACCGGGAGAGCTCCTCTTCCTCCGCCGCCGTTGCGGCCATGTCCTCCACGCCCCCGGCGCTGCCGTCCTCCATGGCAAGCTATGCCTCCCTCGCCCTAGTGGCGATGTAGTCCAGCTCTGCCTGGGTGGTGTCCATGATAAGCCACCGCTCGGCATCGGCATTGACGTACACCTCGATTAGGGTGTCGAAGAATTGTTGCACATCCTCGTCCTTTGGCTCCTCCCAGCTCGGGACAGGGCCGTGCGCATTACAGCCCGGCATCATGGCGATGATCTCGGACCGATGTGAATTGTTGCACAACGGGACCACCCCCGCTAGCAGCTTGAAAAATGGCCCCTTGAGGGCCTTGCCAACCTTTGCGGCAGCCCTCACGGCCTTGCCGGTCCGCTCGAACTCGCCATCACGACACACATCAAGTTGGAAAAGCCGCTGGCAGAAGTGGGCATGCGCCAGCACTGTGAAGTTGTGATCGAGGCCGGGGCGGAGTCGCATAATGTCAGCCGGGTTCATAAAGAGCCAAGCTGGCCTCCCCTTGTTGTGCAACGGGGCGATCCAGCGGCGAATGAAGTCCGCCCCGATCATCTCAAGGGTGAGTCTGGCCTGGGTGAGCCGGAGAATCCTGGTGGTGGTGATGGTGAGCCTCCCATCGGCGGCGTCGACATCGCTCCAATCGCTGCCACGGACCGGCGGCACTCGGCGGACCTTGCAGAATTTCGGCGGGTTTTCATCTTCAATCCAGCACCACCGGCCACGCCATTCCTCCCACCTCTCCTTCACGGCACCGTCCGGGTATGCCCCCTTGGATCTTGGGATCCAGGTAACGCAACCGGAGACGGCTACTCCCGGCTGGATTCGAGGGAAGAAGTAATGGCGGAAGAGCGTCGCGTTGGGCTGCACCCCGGCAAAGCCTTCGCAAAGATGCGTGAAGAAAGCCATGCACGCCACCGCATTCGGAGTAAAATCCAAGAGGCAAAAGCCGAAGGTGCGCATAACGTCGTAGAAGAAATCGGAGAAAGGAGGGCATAACCCTCAAGAAAAGTAATCAACTGTAGAAGGGGTACTGATTCGAGGAAGGATCAGCGCAAGCAGCAGGAATGATGCGCATCGCCGGGTTTCCCGAATCCTCTCCCCCCGTCTTCACTCCCCATAGGGGCTTGAAGGAGGCCTGGAGCTCTTGATCATCAACAATCGAGGGGAAGAAGAAGACGGACTTTGTCCGGTCCCCCGACAGCGCGCTCTTCGGTGGCTCCATCGTCCCGGCGCCCTTAGCCACCCCCTTGCCCTTGGCGAATTTGGGAGCCATGGCGACCAAGAAGTTCAGAGGGCTGAGGAAGGGGGATGGCAAAGCAGCGGCGGCGGGCGACAACGAAAGCTTAGGAAGGAAGGAAGAGAGGGAACGGCGGCTCTGAGATTGGAAAAGGCACAAGGGAAGAGGAGAAAGTGAGCAGCACGCCCACGGTTATTCCTTCTTATGGGGGAAAAACGCGGGCCGCCTCCTTTCACATTAACTGTGATGTGACGCATGCCCGCGGGAAGCAACCCCACGCATGCCGCCCACGTGACACACGCCTCCCCACACCGCACCACGCGCGGGAAGCATGGGAAGCACAGCGCGCGAAGAAACTTACCGCGGTAAAAACCGCCCCGCTTGCCCGCGCACCATTTTTGGGCCTAGCCCAACGACGCGATCGCTCTTACATGTGGCCCAGGCCTGGGGGCTCCTATCGGTGTACAGAAAGAGGGGTACGCTTTTTGTACCCCTATAACTATGCACGGGCAGTCTGAGCCACGGGCACCACCACACTGAGCAAGGCAAGGGAGGTGAGCCAAGGTAAGGCCGAAGCTCAGGAGAAGCAGAATGACGCCAAGACCAAGACCACAAAGAGCAAAGGGGACGAAACGGACACCCCCCCGGCAAGATCCTTGCCGGGAGGCGGTTTTAGCAAACCCGGCAAGACCATTGCCTTGGCAGCTCGCGCCACACCTACGGAGTGAGTCACCCTTGAGTCCACTGCCCCCATGGGGCAAGGATTCGGGAGACATCCCCGTGGTGGCATGCAGATCTTTCTGAAGACATTCAAGATCAGATACACCCTTCAGAAGATGATGATCCTTGGCGGGATCCCAGCCAAGGAGGACCACAAGGCCCCCGGCAAGAACCTTGCCGGGGATGACAGCAGGCGCCACGACAAGGCCCTTGCCGAGGCCCCGGCAAGGCCCCTGCCAAGAACACCCGTTGGGCCACCATCAGGCCCATGCCAGTCAAACCTCCACTGCCGTTCGCATGCAGCTGCCGACCCAACCAGCTGGGCAGGCACCTGCGTGGCGGCATGCAGATCTTCGTGGAGACCCACCACTACGCCACCTCAGCTACCTGCCTGCCTACAAGGCACCACGGGCGCTGCTGGCCAGGGCACGTGTCGACGCGAGAGGGAGCGGCGACGGACAAGATAGGGCTCTCCCCCGTCCTCGATAAAGCAAGGACACCTGGGCAAGACGCATTAAATGCGCCTTGTCATGTAATGCGAGGGATAACCTCACATCACTGTTCCCTTTCCACCTCCTGTGTGCCACTGTGGCAATCCCTTTTCCTATAAAAGGAGGCCCGAGGCAACCAGGAGGAGGATTCGGCTTTTTGGAGCTCCTCACGCCCCATAGCTAGCTCAAGAACTCAGATATACAATCCACCAAAGCAGGAGTAGGGTTTTACGCATCCTCGCGGCCCGAACCTGGATAAACGAACCTTGTGCTATCTGTTTGATCCTCTCTTCTCACGACCCCCGCCCCACAACCGTAGTAGGGATTCTTGCGATCCCATAGGTGTTGTTCCCACTGACATGCAGCCACCGCCTAAAAAAACAGCAAGCCATTTTTGTATAGTGTAGGGTGTTCCCTATATTTGCACTAGTGGCGATCTTTGATGCCGAGTGGATGTAATCTATGCAATCGCCTTAATAGCCTAGCGTTAGTTTCGGCCTTATTTATTTCCTAGTCTTCTTTTTCCCTGGTTTGCTAGTGGCCGCAACTACCATGGGCCATATACGGGCCGTAGGATCCATGGGTCTCCTATGGGCCGTCGATAAATGGGCCTGTAATCGGTGGGCCTCGGGCCGTCGGATAAATGGGTCTACATGGGCCATAATCGGGCGTAATTGGTATCGGCCCAGCGCGGTAACAGGCCGTTAACAGGCCATAGGATAGCAAAGTCTTAATTCTATCATAGGCATAACGTGTCGTTAATGGGCCAGAATATAGGACGGGCTGGAAATGGCGCAACGGGTTAACAGGCCAGAAACGGGCCGACTCTTGCCATGGGCCGAATTTGGCCTATTAGGGTAATAGGCCAGTAACAGGCCGACTCTTGCCATGGGTCGTATTTGGCCCATTAGTGGAACAGGCCAGTAATGGGACGACTCTTACCATGGGCCGAATTTGGCCCATTAGGGGAACATGCCAGTAACGGGCCGGAAGTAATCGTGGGCCAAAAAGGAGCCCAAGAACGTATGGGCCATCAATAGGCCGAAAGCTAACACGGGCTGGAAACGGCCCATGTAAATCATGGGCCGTTAACGAGTATAAAGAAAATTACTGTTCATTATGGGCTAGAGTCACCGTGGGTCTTTACCTAGGCCGGCCTATTATGGCACACGAAAATCTTGTGGGCCTTTACCTGGGCCGGCCCATTATGGCCCGTGAAATCTTGTGAGCCTTTAGCTGGGCCAGCCCATTATGGTCCGCAAAATCTCGTGGGACTTTAGCTGGGTCGGCCCATTATGGTCCGCAAAATCTTGGGGGCCTTTAGTTGGGCCGGCCCATTTAAACTTGTTGGGCCGTGCCACGTGTCGACGTACCATAGGCACCTTCTGTCTAGTGAGTGGATGACATTTGTCCCGACGATGAGCCGACATGTGTTTCCTCTAGCCAATGATGATTTTACACGTGGAATATCCCCATTGGTCGGGGCTATTAACGGGTTATCGGATCCAAAACCCGACCCGATAGCTTAACGGCGTTCTGTTACGGTGGACGCCACGTGTTGGTCACCCATGATGAAAGCACTTCTGTGACGCGCGATTTATCATCATGGAAGTGGACACTTCCGTGATGATAATTTTGGTAATGTCATGGAACACTTCTACGATAGCACATGTATGACTATCTTGATTCTGTCATAAATTTGTCATGGATGTACATGCATGACAAAAAAGCGACCTACTATGACAAACACGTATCATCACGGAAGTGTATTTTTTTGTAGTGGTTGACCTAGTCAACTGCTGACTAGGCCGCCCAATGGCACTGACATGCGGGCCCCACCGCAAATTAAACGAATTAAATTGTTTTAATATTTAAAACTAATTAGTTTAGCTAATTAATCTATGACAGGTGGGTCCAGTAGCTAATTAACCTAGTTTTGTTAGTTTAATGCACTATTAGACTAACGGAGGCTGACATGTGGGTCCTACTGGACCCACAGGTCAGGTTTGACCTGGTCAGCCGTCTGTTGACCTGCTGATGTCACTATGACATCATGCTGATGTAATATATCATTTTTTGTAAACAAAATGATTCCAGAAAATAATAAAATCTTTAGAAATTCATAGTAATTAAACCATAGCTCGGATGAAAATGTTTTCTATATGAAAGTTGATCAAAAAATCCAACGAATCCGAATACGCGGTCCGTTCATCTGTCACATGCCCCTAGCATGTCGAACATGGAACTTTCCCCCTCTTCTCCTCTGTCTGGAATCCGGCTAATGCCGGGCATTCATCCTTGGATGTTTATCCCCTCCGTCTGCAACGTGTAGTACTATGTTAGGGCAACCCTAGCTCTGCCCGTCGTCATGTTATGCTTTGTGATGCTATGTTTGCTTTATATTTACTGTTTCTTCCCCCTCTTCTCTCTGGTAGACCCCGAGACCGATGCCGCCCCTGTGATCGACTACATCGATGATGACCCCTCCTTGCCAGAGCAACCAGGAAAGCAAACTCCCCTTGAGCATTCCGATATCGCCTATTTCTTTCCCTCTCATGCTTGCATTAGAACTGCTACTGCTTTCTGTATGATCCTACTCGGATGCATAGCATGTTGTTGTTACCTGATTTCATACCTTACCTGCTTATCCTAAATTGCTTAGTATAGGTTGGTTAGAGATCCATCAGTGACCCCACCTTGTCCCAGTTGCCTCTCATTTTGTTCGATGACTCGATCAATGTGATCGACGTCCAGGCCCCGACACTGCACATCACCTCCCTAGTTGTACGTCTCTGCAGAGTTACCATCGAGTGCCGAGGGTGGACCTATTACATCACTCTTGATGAGATCTCTGTAGTGTAGCTATACGATCGTGGTCATCGAGGGTGATTTCCTCCTTAACCACTTCCATTAAGGCTCTGTCGTGCAACCCCTCAAGTGTGAACCTCGAGGGTGGATCCTCTTACGTTCACCTTGATGATAACATCGAGTGGATTTCACCGGGGGTGATTCCTCGGGTTTCCTCTTTGGTGTTAGACACACAGTTACAATGTTTAATATGACTTTGCACTGAGCCATGTTACTAAAGACGGGTCGGCCCTGAGGGGTACCCGTGCGAACTTCATAGCGAGTGATGTGGAGTCGGGTTGACCTGAAAGGTGCCCGCGAGATACTTACGAGGCATGGCCAGGCATTCTTAGCCCTTGCTGCAAGTACTCGAGATAGGGCGGCGGGGTCACATCGATCATGAGTCTCTGCTCGTTACCGCGTACTCCTAATCCACTACGGTTTGGATATTTGTTCCGAGGGGCCTCTGGCCTGATAGCACTAACCATCACATGGGCATAGTATGGGCGTTCTGCGTCGTATACATCAGCCGAAGCTTAATAGACGTCAGCGACTGAGCGGCGCGCGCCGGGTTGGACTGGTAAGCACCTCCCTTTTTGAAGGAGGTTGCTAGGTTTGCTCACCGGCCGTGTACACAACATGGAGGAGTTCCCGGGGAGATGGCCCATGACCCCTGGGGGCATAGGTTTAGTCCGGCGTGCTGGCCTCTCTATTAAGCCTAGGTCGGGTTGCGGTGTATTGTTTGGCCGAGGCCGGGCATGACCCAAGAAAGTGTGTCCGGCCGGAGTTAATCAAGCATGGTGGGTAAGTTTGTGCACCCCTGCGGGGAAGAAAACATCTATCGATAGCCTGTCCTACGATAACAGACACTTGGAGTTGTATCCCCATCGATACAACTAGAACTGGATACTTGTGATGAGAACTGGATGGTCATGAGATTCGGAACGTGTTGACACTTGGATAGTATGGCACTGGGATTGCTTTCTCGCAGGGAGTTGAGAAAGGTTCTCTGGCCGAGTTTGATAACATTACTGCTACTTTACTTTATGCTAATCTACTCCCTCCTGTTGCTGCAAGACGGTGGTTTCCAGAAGATGCTAGTCTTCGATAGGCTAGGCTTTCCCCTTCCCATCTGGCATTCTACAGTTTAGTCCACAGATACATCCCATTTCCTTTGATACAGATGCATACTTAGTTTAGATCTGATGTAAGTCTTGCGAGTACTTTGGATGAGCACTCACGGCTGCTTTGCTACCTCTTTTCCCCCAAACCCGATTGTTGTGACCAGATGATGAATCCCAGGAGCGAGATGACACCACTGATGACTACTGCTACCCCGAGGGTGCCTACTACTATGTGACGGCTGTTGTCGACTTGGAGTAGTTAGGAGGCTCCCAGGCACGAGGCCTTGCCTTTTCGATCAATGTTGATGTTGTGCTAGCCTTCTTAAGGCAAAAGTTGTCTAACTTATGTCTGTACTCAGATATTGTTGCTTCCGCTGACTCTTGTGTATTCGAGCTTATGTATTCGAGCTTATGTATTCGAGCTTGTAATATAAAGCTTGTATTATTTTAATTTGTGTCTAGAGTTGTGTTGTGATATCTTCCTGTGAGTCCTTCATCTTGATCGTACACATTTGCGTGTATGATTAGTGTATGATTGAATCGAGGGTGTCACAAGTTGGTATTAGAGCCAACTGCCTATAGGTAGCCCCCTTTCCAACTCCTTGGCCGAAGTTGAGTCTAGTCACTGAAAAACTTTTACTAACATTGGCTGTCTGTCTTACGGGCCCACGTTGCCATATGGGTGGTATTAGGATCTTTTACTCCTCGATCTTTACTCTGGGACTCTGATCTCTTTTCTATTCGGGTTTAAATGGTTTGACTAACTCTAACATTAGGATCCCGTGACCACATTCACCCCAAAGCTGGATAAGCCATAGTTTTTCCTTAGAATAGTATTGTGGATAGTACACACACTGTCGTGATGACAACGAAGTGGTATCCATCATACCACTTTCATTATGAATTTTCATCATGAATGATCCTTGTTTTTACAAATGCTCAATGCTGAACTACCCCCTGTTACATGTTAGCATGATGGTTATACCCGCTGGTCGTGGCCGTGGTGCCAACGATCCACCACCGCCCGAATTCTTTGCTGGAATGATGCAACAATTTGAGCTGAACTGCCAGTTCATGGAAGGAATAATGGCTCAGTTTCCTCGTCCGAACATGAATCAACTGCCAACCCCAGTAACTCTGCAAGACTTCATGCTTCTCAACCCAACTATTTACCACAGCTCAACTCAACCCCTTGATGCTGATGACTGGCTCCGCGACATCACATATGAAATGGAGTCTGCTAGTGTGGCGCCTGCTAGCTATGTCACCTTTGCATCTTTCTTTCTAAAGAGTCCCGCTGCTCAATGGTGGGACAGCCACAGGCGTACACTGCCTACTGGAATGGTCATCACTTGGCCAGGTTTCCAAGCTACCTTCTATGCCCGCTTCATTCCTCAGGGAATCATGGACATGAAGAAGCGAGATTTCCGCAACCTCACCGAAGGCAACAATACTGTAGATGCTTATCAGCGGGAATTTCGGGACTTGTCTTGTTATGCTGAAAAAGACATTGCAACTGATGCTCATAGGAACGAAAAGTTCCATGATGGACTTCACCCTGATATTAAGTTGGCACTGCTCGCTCATGACTTTGTCGACTTCGCCACCTTGGTGAACAAGGCTATTCAGGTTGAGACCGGTCTTTAGGAACACCAGGGATCCCTTAGGCGCAGCCATGACGCTGGCTCATGTTCGGGCCCGTTAGCGCAAAAGCGTCGAATATGGATTCCCCACAACATGTATCGTCCAGCTGCACCTGCACCAAGATAGACCTATGCTGCACCTCGTCTGCCTCCTCCACCGTAGAGGCAGCCCCTTCGGGTTGTACCAACCCAAGCTTCTGCTCCCAATCCCAATGATGGTCTGTGCTTCAGATGTGGCTGCTCAGGTCACCTTGCCAAAGAGTGCCATCAGAAAAAGAGTCAGCTGGCTCTGCCTTCAACTGGCCGTAACAACCAGCCCCACAACAACAATACTAGAACTTATGGTCGTGGTCAGGCTAATCATGTTGATCTGAATGAAGCTCAAGACCAGCCTGCTACTTGTCATGTGTACTCTTCTCGTAAATTCAGTACCGGCTTCTGTTTTATTCAATTCAGGAGCATCACATTCATTCATGTCAGAAATTTTTTCTTATGCACACGACATCCGATGCGATCCCATGAACACTCCGATAGTGGTACGCACCCCTGCGGGTCAGTGTCAAACTACCATGATTGGTCGTGACGTCCCCGTTGAAATTGAAGGGTTGGAATTTCATGTTTCTCCCATTATTCTAGAGTCTTCCAACATTGACCTCATTCTGGGAATGGAATGGTTGAAAGCACATACTACCTCCATCGTTTGTTCCACCAAAGTCGTTCATCTCCTACATCCTTCCGAGGAGATAGTAAGCTACCATGCTCAACTTGTTCAAAACGCTGAAGCACGACTTTATGTCATGAATGCATTGAACGCAGCACCTCTTGAGGGAATTGAAAAGATTCCAGTTGTTCGCGACTTCCTAGATGTATTTCCAGAAGAACTTCTAGGAATACCTCCTGCCCGGGTTGTCGAGTTCGTCATCGACTTGAAACCAGGCACCGTTCCTATTGCCAAACGACCCTACAAGATGCTGCCTTACGAACTCCTTGAACTTAAGTAGGAAATCGACAAATCTCTTCGCAGTGGTTTCATTCGTCCAAGTTCCTCAGCTTGGGGAGCACCTTCTCTCTTTGTAAAGAAGAAGGATGGAACGAACCGTTTGGTCCAAGACTATCGTCCTATCAACCAAGCTACAATTCAGAACAAATATCCCCTTCCTCGGATCAATGATCTGTATGATCAACTTGCTGTCAGGACCCCGATTACAAGTTACATCGATCTAGCCGGTAACACCTCATATCACTCTGCGGCCTCACGCACGGTATTCCCACGGGTGTCGCCTTACCATGGCTCGGGACTGTTTGCGCCTTTTGGCTCACGTATATGATAGTGTCGCTAGCATCCATATGACAGAGAACCCGGGCCGACATGACTAGTCATGAACCCAAAGTGGCACTAACTTACGGGGACAGGCATACATGAATCAACATCGAGCATGGCGGTCAGCAGCATGTGAATCCGGGCTGTAGCACTGGGCTAACATGACTCCGGTGAACCGGGCTGTAGCAGGCTAGGCAGGACTCCGGATGTCATCGAGTGACCTTTCCCCGAAGCGACAGACACAGGAACAAAGTGAATCACATGCCGGCCAGTCAAGTGTTCTGGAGGAGTAGTGCTGGGCTAGCAGCACTCCGGTGAACCGGGCTGTAGTGGAGTACTATGGCTCATGGAAGCAGAAGACTACATTTCCCCATAAGAGAGGCTACCAAGGATAAATAACTAGGTTGTCGGATCCCACACATACCAAGCATTTCAATCATACACACAATATGCTCAATATGTGCAATACAACATGGCATCACAACAAGACTCTACGACTCAGAGTATTTATTCATTAGGCTCCAAGGAGCGAGATATTACAAACATGGGTCTCATGACCCAACAATCATAGCATTCAATCAAAGCACATGCAGAAGCTTAACATGTCTGAGTACAGACATCTATAAATGGAAAAGGCTGAGAAGCCTGACTATCTACCAGATCCTGCCAAGGGCACAAGATCGTAGCTGAGGTATCAAGCTAAACGTCGAAGTCCACGCGGAACTACTAGCGAGACTGACGTCTCTCTGCAAAACATAAAATAGGCAAACATGAGTACAAATGTACCCAGCAAGACTTACATCAGAACTATCTACATATGCATCGGTGTCAACAAAGGTGTGGTGGAGTTTAACTGCAGCAAGCCAGCTTTGACTCGGTGGCTATCCTGAACTACGACTGCAAGTAACTCTTTTGAGGTGGCGCACACGAGTACACATATTCTCCATACCAATACACCACTATGGATCCGCTCCCGTCTCCCTACGAGAACGCCATCCATAGTACTCACGCTTATCTTGCGCATTTTAGAGTATCCACTTTCACTTGTCTATGAACTATGCAAGGGGTCAAAGTTTCCATATTCGAGGAATCCGGCTATTCGAATAGATAATGTTAACCCTGCAGGGGTGTACTTCTTCACACACGCTCTCGCCACTTACCACCATGTACACATCGTGTATCTTGGCAACCTTCAAGCGGAAGCCTGGTGAGGGAGTCGGACACGACTTGACTAATCACACAAGTCTCTCGTCCAGGTTTATCGCCTATTCGGGTTCCATCCGCAAGGAGATCCGGCCGGGTTGTCGCTCACGGCCCCAAATGATGTGTATAGGGTTCCCAACCCCACCATCCGGGTGCCACTTGGTACACTGGGCCACTGTGCCTAGTCTGTCCCAAGCCCACCTGTACCGGTTGCCACTTGGTAGACTACTAACACTACCTACAAACACCAGAAACTAGTTGCAACTCCTGGGCAAAGATCAGGTTGATTAATAAGTCGAGAGAGCTTGGAGCGCCCGGAGCCCAATGTGTGGTAGTAACTGTTCATGGATCACAAACACAGAACTCAGTTCCTGAGGACGGCTGCAATGAGACAACCCACCATGTACTCCTACATGGCCTCTCACCGCTACCTTTACCAAATCGTGTCCACACACTTAGCTCACACACAGTAGGACATGTTCATCACCATTCCAATTCGTCCCCGATGAATCAGACCTGACTCAACTCTAAGCAGTAGTAGGCATGACAAACAAGCATGAATGAGTAGGCACATCAGGGCTCAAACAACTCCTACTCATGCTAGTGGGTTTCATCTATTTACTGTGGCAATGACAGGTCATGCAGAGGAAAGGGGTTTAGCTACCACAGCATGTAATAGTTGAATCGTTGTTGTCCTAATGCAGTAAAAGAGAGCTGGAGTGAGAGAGAGTGGGATTGTATCGGAATGAACAAGGGGGTTTTGCTTGCCTAGAACTTCTGAAGATAGCATTGGGTCTTCCTCATTGTCAACGATCAAATCGTCGGAACGTCATCTACTGAGAGGGGACAAACACCGGCAACAGAGGGAAACACAATCAATGCAATGCAACAATATGATGCATGAATGTGACATGGCAATATGCTGTGAATGGAGCTAATGCAGCTAGTAACAAGTGCAAGGGAGTCCATTTGAACCAAAGGTTCAAATGCAAACTCTAGTTTGAGCATTTAAAATGCCATTTGAACGTTTTCACTTATACAGCAGGTATAAGTTGGTTTTTCATGGATGAAAGTAACAGAAATGGATAGATTGGATTTTTCTGATAATTTTTCATATATAATTTATTTCATTTGGATTTGCGGTTGATTTTCTATGATTTTTATAAGTTTATAGCATTTTCTGGAATTTCTAATTATTTCTGATTTATTTTAATTCCAAAAAAGCTTTACTGCGTCAGCACTACATCAAGGTGATGTCAGCAGGTCAACTAGATAGGTCCTGGTCAAACTTGACCAGTGGGGTCCACTGGTCAGTGACACAATGCTGTCGAGGGTCAATGACAGGTGGGTCCGGTCAAACACCACGTCAGCAAAGTCAATGGTGACGCATGGGTCCACTGGATTAGATTATGTCACATCCTAGCTAGCCATGCATTAGAGTGTTGCATCATGTTTCCTCTTTCATCAGAAACTTGAAATGGGGATCTGTGAAACCCTCAGAATCATTTTTGAAAATGATCCAAATAAAAATTTCTCCAAAAAGGTCCAAGAAAATGCTCATGTTGCTCTCTGAAAATATTGGACATAGATAAAAATCAAACCAATATTTTCAAGAGCTCATAGGTATTTATTTTGGGCATTTGGAATTAATGCATAATTATTTGCTTTGGAAATATATTATTTATATATATAAATATATGTCCAAATATTATGCCATTTATAAAGGAGCTCTGGAATAATATATCTAGCTCCTGCAAAAATTGGCATAAGGAAATAAAATGATTTAATATTTTATTTAAATCAAAACAAATGTCAGAAATTAGAAAACAGAAAATAATTAAAAGGGAGAAGCTTACCTGGGCTCCTCCCTGTGCAGCCCAGCCAGCTGGCCGGCCCAGCCAGCAGGCGGCCCAGCCCACCACTGCAGCCCTCCGTCGTCTTCCTCCCCTCGCCCCGAAGCTGCTGCGTGCTCGCACGCGCAGGCCGCGCGGCCACCTCCTGCTTGCCGACGAGCTCCTGGCCGCGTGGACGACTCCCGCAGGCCGTCCCGATCCCCCCTGCTCTCTCTCACTCTCCCCCGGCTCTTCCCTCCTCTCCCTCGCTCTCTCTCTCTCACACGGCCGAACACCACCGTCGCCGCCGTTCGCCATAGCAGTCGTCTCCGGCCACCCCTCGCTCCCCCGACTAGCTCAGGAGCTCCGCCTCGACCCCCTCTTCCTCCCCACCGCTCCACGGGTCCCCGAAAGCCCTGCATCGCCGCCACGTCGCCGTTCCCCTCTTCGGGCTCCGACCATCGTCGCCGTCAAATTCGTCGTCTCCAGCGCGTCCCCGAGCCCGCTAACCATCCCTGCAGCTCCGCGGTGAGCCCCCGAGTCGTTTCCCCCTTCTCCCCTGGTCTCTTTCGACCTCTAGGCCCTACCCCCACCTTGGCCGAGAGCTCCACGCCGCCGGCGATGTCGCCGTCCTGGCCACGGTCACCGTAGCACCCAACCGAGCACACTATCGTGCTCCACACCTCACTAGGATCACGCAGCACACACTAACGCCTCCCCAAACCCCCTGCAACACCGATCCCGACCGCACCCGAACTCCGGCGGCCGCAGCCGAGCTCGCCGCCGTCGACTCCGGCCACCCCAGGCCCAGCCACGGCCACCGTTCGACGCGCGGGAGCAAGAGCTTTCCAACGAGCCCAAGCACGGCCTCGCCCGTGCCCTGTAGCGCGATCCCGCGTCGCGCCGCCGTCTCGGACCTCGCCGGCGTCACGTCGCCGGTGGGTTTGACCTACTTTGACCACGGCAGGACACCCCCTGAGTCCCTGACAGGTGGGCCCAGCCCTGTAGCTAATTAGGATTAGTGCTAACCACTGTTAGTAAACCCCCTGACACTGACCAGTGGGCCCCAGCGCCACTAATCCCTAATTAGGATTAATTTAAACCTGTTAAACCCCCCTGTCACTGACGTGTGGCCCCCACACGTCAGGTTTGACTCCAGACAGCCGCAGTTGACCACTGACGTCATGCTGACGTCATGCTGGCGCAGTAATTATAATTTCTGAATTTAATTTAAATCAGGAAATTCCAGAATATTATTTAAACTTCAAAAATTCATAACTTTTATTCTGTAACTCCAAATTAGACAAATTATATATGAAAAATGATCAGAAAAATCCAATCTATCCATCTGTACTATTTTCATGCATGATCAAACAAGTTAACTTGATGTTTTAAGCAGAACAAGGAAAAGCACTTTAAAAGGCCATGTTTGAGTTTGAAATTTGAATCTTTGATTCAAATTTGTTCAAACCCTTCTGGTTTTAGTTGCATTAGCCCAACACACTCATATTGCCATGTTTCATGCATGCATCATATTGTTGCATATTGTTTGGTGATGTTTGAGCATCGCTGTCCTTTACGACAGGTTCTGCCTCCGAGGAGTACCGTGATTACCCTAACGAAGAACCGTATCAGTGCATCGAACCATCAGGCAAGCAACCAACCATTTGATCATATCGATACAATCCCATGTTCTCGCTCCTGCTCTCTTTTACTGCATTAAGACAACGCGCTTCAAACTGCTGTGTGCTACGGTAGTTGAACCCATTTCCTCTGCATGACCTGTCATTGCCACAGTAACTAGATGAAACCCACTAGCATGTGTAGGAGTTGATTGCGCCATGTGTATGTGTTGTTCCTACCTTGCTATGCCTGCTATGCTTAGAGTCGTGTCAGGTCTGGTTCATCTGGGTGATGGACTAGAGTGAAATGTTTATGTCGGTAATGAGAGTGGTGTGGTGAACACGATTTGGTAAAGGTATCGATGAGAGGCCATGTAGGAGTACATGGTGGGTTGTTTCATTGAAGCCGACCTTAAGCACTGAGATCTGTATATGTGATTTAAGATACAGCTACTACCATGCATTGGGCCCTGAAATATGACCCCGCTCGACTTCTTATTCACCCTAGCTCTCTCTCCAGGAGTTGCAAGTAGTTTCTGGTGTTTGTAGCCTACTGGAGGCCGTGGACAGCGCTGACCGTAGGGGTGGGCTGTGATGCGGTAGGTACATGGCTGGGTGTACCGAATACCCGTTAGGTATCTCGGGAACCTTGTTCACATCGTTCGGGGTCGTATGGGAAACCTCGGCCGGACTCCCTGCGGATGGAACCTGAATAGGCGATAAACCTGGACTAGAGGCTTAAGTGTTTAGGTAGGTCGTGGTCTACACCCACGTCGGCTTTCGCTTGAAGTCTGCCGAGCACATGTCGTGTGCAGACGCTAAGTGGTGGAAACATGTATGAATAAGTACACCCCTGCAGGGTTATCATAATCTATTCGAATAGCCGTGTCCGCGGTAAAGGACTACTTGGTTGCCTATACAGTTCATAGACAAGTAAATGGAAACTACTAAAAGCCTCAAGATAAGTGTGAGTGCCGAGGATGGCTCTTCCGTAGGAAGACGGAGGTGGATCCTCGGTAGTGTATTGAAGTGGTGAGTAGTGGACTCGTGTGCGCAAAACCTTTTCAAATTGAAATATCGTAGGATAGCCTAGCCAAGAGTCAAAGCTGGCTTGCTGCAATAACTCCACCAACCCTTCTTGATACTATGCATGTATGTAGGATCTGATGTAAGTCTTGCTGAGTACCTTTGTACTCATGTTGCTATAATCTACATTTTTTACAGAAGACGCTGCAACCCCTTCTGATGGGTTCTATGTAGACGTTGACATCAACGAGTAGGCTAAAGACCCAGGTGGTGACCCTGAGCTTGTGATGGACCACGTAGTATAGCTAGGCTTTCCAAGCCTCTTTTATTTTACTAGTTGTCTGTACTCAGACAATGTATTTCCGCTGCTGGTTTGTATGACTGTATGACTTGTATGTTGGGTCGTGAGACCCGTACCTTTGTGTATGTTATGCATGGCTCCCTGAGCCTTAAATAAAGTACTTGTGTCGTAGAGTCATGTTGTGATGCTTTGTTGTATTTGCACATATCGAGCATATTGTGTGTATGATTGAAATGCTTGGTATGTGTGGGATCTGACTATCTAGTTGTTTATCTTTAGTAGCCTCTCTTACCGGGAAATGTCTCCTAGTGTTACCGCTGAGCCATGGTAGTTTGCTACTGCTCTGGAACACTTAGGCTGGCCGGCATGTGTCCTTCTTCGTTCCTGTGTCTGTCCCTTCGGGGAAATGTCACGCTTTTAGTACCGGAGTCCTGTTAGCCCGCTACAGCCCGGTTTACCGGAGTCCTGTTAGCCCAGTGCTACAGCCCGGACCCATTTGCTGATGACCGACACGTTCGGAGCTGGGTCATGGATGCCTGTCCCTGTAAGTCTGTGCCACTTTGGGTTTACGACTAGTCATGTCAGCCCGGGCTCTTTATCATATGGATGCTAGCGACACTATCATATACGTGAGCCAAAAGGCGCAAACGGTCCCGGGCAAAGGTAAGGCGACACCCGTGGGAATACCGTGTGTGAGGCCGCAAAGTGATATGAGGTGTTACTGGCTAGATCGATGTGACATCGAGTCGGGGTCCTGACAGCGTTGGCATCAGAGCCGGACTGCCTGTAGGTTCTCCAAGCCAAACTGGTCGATGTTGAGTCTAGAAATTCTTTAGTTATATGTAGGGGAATTGTTTGTGGGTTGGAACGTAAGGCTCTTTTTACTCCTTTATCTTATGACTTTCTGATCTGAGTCAGTCCATTCTTCCACCGGGGGTTAAGGAATTAGGATCTGTTCTCTCTATCAGGATCACGAGTTACTAATCAGTAGTACCTTATAAGTTTGATGGTTACAAGCCTAGTTCAGTTCTACTACCACATTATGTTGCTAGAATGTTTTCAGAACTTTGATATGATGATGTTGAGTGTGTACGAAATCCTTTGTCAAATGTCTCAAAATCCTTTTTGAGCATTTACAGCTGTTATGCTGCCGAAATTTTGCTAGAAGTTCTAATGCCTTTGCATTATGATTGTGCTTCCAGATGGCCACTCGCGACCTCAATCAAGTGGTTCGCCTGACTCGATGCCTAGATGTACCCGGCCATACTGCCAAGTTGGTCAGGGTAATGACTGAGGCTGGATACCGCTGGTATCCCGAGTACACGGTCGAAGAGCAATTCCGAGATTTTAATCAAAGCCAGTATCTCTGCACTGTCAGGATATTTCCATCTTATCCTGGATCCACCGAGCCTCTTCACTGCTCCTATGGACTCGGGGTTACTATTGAGATGGCTGTGCAGGACGCCGCCTACTCTATGATGACCATTATGCGAGTCAGATCTGGGTTATTTCGGGACTCTGATTTCCGGTATATGCCAGGATCACTTCCGGGAGCACAAGGGTATCTCCAGGCTATTTATGCTGACCCCACTCAGGAGGATTCACGGACTCGCACCACTGCTGAGATGCTCGAGGATAAGGACCGTGAAAATCGGGCCTTGAGGTTAGAGCTCTTCAATACCCGTGCTGACCACTGGGCCACATTGACTCGGTTCGCACCGGCGGTGCAAGCTGGATATTCAGATATGCGCGATCTCTATCCTGTGAGATCTGCTCTGCCAGACGTGATGGGTTGGCGTGATGTAGGAGGCATCACCCCACCTCGCGGTCCCCGCAAGCCACCGTCTGTTGGTCCAAGGCCTCATCCTAGCCCATAAGGTCCACAAGCTCCGCGAGACCGTCTGTTTCCGGATGATCATGTTGAGCTTCCAGGCTATGGAGGTGACTTCTACGAGGACTACTACGGATCGGTCTGAGTTAGTGGTAGTATCACTAGTTCGCACTAGCTGTGTCTTCCATCGTTCCGCGTGACTCGTGGGATATGACCTAGTTTGTACTCTTTTCCGGAGGTGTAGAAAAATAATGTATAGGAGCTTGGGATGCCTCCGATGAGATGTAATCCTCTTTTCACCGTATTAGTACTTTGTTTGGTCTTGTACTAAACCCTGTATGGTGTGTATGACGATGGAATAAAAGAAGCAGTTTCTGTATCTACCATGTCATACGGATGATCATCTTGCATTCCGAATTATTCCTTACGTTATGTATCCTATGTCGGAATTTTATCATCCTGACTAAATCATTGTCTTGTTTACCTAGGATGGTCAACACGCGCACTAACCCTGCTCCTCAAGAGCAGACCGAAGGCAGTGAAGTCAGGGATGCAAATCTGCCTCATCCTCCTTCACTAGCCGAGGTTATGATGGAAGCTGAGAGAAACAAGCGGGAGACCAACCGTTTGTTGGAGCGTATTGAACAGAACACAGCACACCATCAGAGGACTAACGTGGTGTCACTCAGTGATTTTATCAAATTACATCCACCCACGTTCCACCACTCCGTCGAGCCTCTCGACGCTGATGACTGGCTTCGCAGTATCGCTCACAAACTGCGTTCTGCGCTGGTAGCGGAGGCTGACAAGGTCACCTTTGCTGCATATCATCTTGAAGGCCCCGCCAGTCTATGGTGGGAGAATTATGGAGCTATGCGCCCAGCGGGCCATGTCACTACTTGGGCTGAGTTCAGCGAGGCTTTCCGTGAACATCACATTCCGGAGGGTCTCATGGACCGTAAACGTGAGGAATTCTGCAATTTCACCCAAGGCCGACTTTCTGTGGATGTTTACAGTAGGGAGTTTGGTAATCTCGCACGATATGCAACCAAGGAAGTTTCTACTGACGCCAAGAAGCAAGCAAGGTTCCGTAAGGGACTTAGTCCTGAGCTTCGCCGCGACCTCCGTCTGCATGAGTGCACATCTTTTCAGAATCTTGTCAATAAAGCCATCAGTGCTGAAACTGGTCAGACTGACTATGACGCAACACGCAAGCATGGCCGTGATATGGGTTCCTCATCCGGTGCTGGTCCTCAGAAGCGCCGCGTGTGGGTGCCCAACACTGCCCTGCCACCCAGGTTCACACCGAGGCCATCCTTCCAGGCGCCTCGCCCCGTTCAACAGTCTGCACCGGCCAAGCCCTATGGGGGTCCAACTAACAATGCTCTTCCACGTACCAGTTCCGTGACTTGTTTCAAGTGTGGGGAATCTGGTCACTATATGCGTGAGTGTCCCCAGACCAACCCCAATCAATCTGCTAAAGCTGTTGGCCGTGGCAAGCCGACAGGAAAAATATTCCACGCCAGACCGGTCACCGCTTCACGTGGCCATGTCAACTGTATCTCTGCCGAAGAAGCTCAAGAGGATCCCAACGTCGTTCTCGGTACGCTTCTTGTAAATTGCCACCCGGCATCTGTTCTTTTCGATACAGGAGCCTCTCATTCTTTTATATCTGAAAATTATGCTCGTTTGCATAACGTTGCATTCTGTGACATGCCATCCACTATGGAAATTTCTACCCCTGGTTCTAGATGGCAGACCTCTAGGGTAAGTTATGGAAATGAAATCCAAGTCAACAGACTTGCTTTTCTCGCGTCTTTGATAGCCCTTAAATCTTCAGATATTAATATCATTTTGGGTATGGACTGGATGTCAGCTCAGCAAGCCAAAATTGATTGCTTCTCTAGGACTGTTCAACTCACCCATCCTTCGGGGAAGATAGTCAATGTCTTGACCCGAATAGCCAAGCGACAATTATATTCTCTTAAAGCCAGCCCTTTGCCAGACCTTGAGGACATTCCGGTAGTCCGTGACTTCCCGGATGTCTTTCCAGAGGAATTGCCAGGTGTTCCACCTGACAGGGATGTTGAGTTCGTAATCGACCTCATCCCCGGAACTGTTCCGATTGCTAGAAGACCTTATAAGATGGCACCACTAGAACTAGCCGAGCTTAAGAAACAACTCGATGAATCCTTGAAAAAGGGTTTCATCCGCCCTAGTTCATCTCCGTGGGCTTGCCCCGTCCTATTCGTCAAGAAGAAGGATGGTACGGACCGGATGGTTGTAGATTACCGACCTGTCAATTTGGTCACAATCAAGAACAAATATCCACTTCCCAGGATCAACGACCTGTATGATCAGCTCGCTGGATCCTCAGTCTTCTCCAAGATGGATTTGAGGTTGGGCTACCATCAAATCAAAATCAGAAATGGGGACATTCCTAAAACGGCCTTTGTTACTCGTTATGGCCAATACGAGTACACCGTCATGTCCTTCGGATTAACCAACGCTCCAGCCACCTTTTCTCGGTTAATGAACTCAATCTTCATGGAGTATTTGGATAAATTCGTCGTGGTTTACGTCGATGATATACTCATCTACTCCAAGAACGAGGAAGAACATGTCGAACATTTAAGGCTAGTGTTGAAGAAACTTCGAGAGCATCGCCTTTATGCCAAATTTTCTAAATGTGAATTCTGGTTGTCAGAAGTGACCTATCTGGGTCATGTAATATCTGGTAAAGGTATTGCTGTTAACCCTGAACGAGTTCAAGCCGTCCTTAATTGGACTCCAACTGAATCGGTCAAGCAAGTTCGGAGTTTTCTAGGCTTAGCAAGCTATTGTCGTCGCTTTGTCGAGAACTTCTCCAAAGTTGCTAAACCTCTAACCGAACTCCTCAAGAAAGATAAAAAGTTCGAATGGACTCCACAATGTGAGCACAGCTTTCAAGAACTGAAAAGACACCTGACCTCTGCCCCCGTACTGGTACCGCCAGACTTTTCCAAGGACTTTGTTATCTACTGCGACGCCTCGCGACAAGGACTAGGTTGCATTCTTATGCAAGATCGACACATAATTGCTTACGCTTCACGGCAACTGCACCCACATGAGGAGAATTATCCTACTCATGATCTAGAGCTTGCAGCCGTAGTCTATGCACTTAAGACCTGGCGACATTACCTCCTCGGTAATCGTTGCGAAATATTCACTGATCACCAAAGTCTGAAGTACATTTTCACCCAACCGGATTTGAATCTCAGGCAGAGACGTTGGGTTGAATTGATCACAGACTTTGACTTAGGAATAACCTACACCCCAGGGAAAGCCAACGTCATGGCTGATGCGCTAAGTCGTAAATCTTATTGTAACAACCTGATGTTACAACAAAGTCAACCGCTTCTCCATGAGGAATTTCGGAAGCTAAACCTTCACATTGTTCCTCAAGGTTTTCTTTCCACCTTGGTAGCAAAACCTACTCTTACGGATCAAATCATCGCTGCCCAAAGGCGAGATAAGGGAATATCTAAAATCAAAGAGAACATTGCTAGCGGAGGTGCTAGTTGTTTCTCCACAAATGATCATGGTGTTGTGTACTTTGAGAACCGTCTAGTGGTTCCCAAGAACCAGCATCTACGGCAATTGATCCTTAAAGAAGCTCATGAATCTCCTCTCACCATTCATCCCGGTAGTACTAAGATGTATCAGGACCTACGCCAGAGGTTCTGGTGGACTAGGATGAAGAGAGAAATTGCTCAGTTTATCGCTAATTGCGACGTCTGTCGTCATGTAAAAGCAGAGCACCAACGGCCTGCTGGCACCCTTCAACCCTTAGCTATTCCTGAATGGAAATGGGATAAAATTGGTATGGATTTCATTACCAGTTTTCCCAGGACCAAGAGAGGGAATAATGCTATTTTCGTCGTGGTCGATCGTCTTTCCAAAGTAGCTCATTTCTTGCCTGTTCGTGAGAGTATAACCGCTAGCCAGCTGGCAGACTTATACATCTCCCGAATAGTGTCCCTCCATGGTGTTCCTTTGGAAATCAACTCGGATCGAGGAAGTCTTTTCACCTCTCGATTTTGGGAAAGTTTCAGAATGCTATGGGGACCCGCCTCTCCTTTAGCACCGCTTTCCACCCTCAGTCGACTGGTCAAGTGGAACGCGTCAACCAGATTCTAGAAGACATGCTTCGAGCCTCTGTTATCTCTTTCGGAATGGACTGGGAGAAGTGCCTTCCATTTGCCGAATTCGCTTACAACAACAGCTATCAATCTAGCTTGGGTAAAGCCCCTTTTGAAGTTCTCTATGGACGACGGTGTCGAACACCCCTTAACTGGTCAGAGACCGGGGAAAGACAATTCTTTGGCCCGGATATGATTCAGGAAGCAGAAGAACAAGTTCGCATCGTTCGTGAAAAGTTGAAAACAGCCCAATCTCGTCAAAAGAGTCAATATGACCGAAAACATAAGGCTATGACTTTCGAGGTTGACGAGAAGGCTTATCTTCGGGTCACCCCTCTGAAGGGAACCCATCGTTTCGGTATCAAAGGCAAATTGGCTCCTCGTTACATTGGACCTTTTCGCATTCTCGCCAAACGAGGAGAAGTTGCCTACCAGTTGGAACTACCTCCGCACCTCTCCAGAGTCCACGATGTCTTCCACGTTTCTCAACTCAGGCGTTGCTTCTTGGATCCTATCCGTGAAGTGGACCACGAAACGCTTGATCTCCAAGATAATCTTACATATCGAGAGTACCCCATTCGTATCCTCGATCAGGCCGAACGTACCACTCGACGTCATAACATCAAGTTTCTCAAAGTACAATGGTCGCACCATTCTGAGGATGAAGCAACTTGGGAAAGGGAGGATCGTCTTCGACTCGAGTATCCCGCCTTCTTCCCGGAGGAACCCAAATCTCGGGACGAGATTCTTTTGAGTGGGGGTGAGTTGTCACATCCTAGCTAGCCATGCATTAGAGTGTTGCATCATGTTTCCTCTTTCATCAGAAACTTGAAATGGGGATCTGTGAAACCCTCAGAATCATTTTTGAAAATGATCCAAATAAAAATTTCTCCAAAAAGGTCCAAGAAAATGCTCATGTTGCTCTCTGAAAATATTGGACAGAGATAAAAATCAAACCAATATTTTCAAGAGCTCATAGGTATTTATTTTGGGCATTTGGAATTAATGCATAATTATTTGCTTTGGAAATATATTATTTATATATATAAATATATTTCCAAATATTATGCCATTTATAAAGGAGCTCTGGAATAATATATCTAGCTCCTGCAAAAATTGGCATAAGGAAATAAAATGATTTAATATTTTATTTAAATCAAAACAAATGTCAGAAATTAGAAAACAGAAAATAATTAAAAGGGAGAAGCTTACCTGGGCTCCTCCCTGTGCAGCCCAGCCAGCTGGCCGGCCCAGCCAGCAGGCGGCCCAGCCCACCACTGCAGCCCTCCGTCGTCTTCCTCCCCTCGCCCCGAAGCTGCTGCGTGCTCGCACGCGCACGGCTGCGCGGCCACCTCCTGCTTGCCGACGAGCTCCTGGCCGCGTGGACGACTCCCGCAGGCCGTCCCGATCCCCCCCTGCTCTCTCTCACTCTCCCCCGGCTCTTCCCTCCTCTCCCTCGCTCTCTCTCTCACACGGCCGAACACCACCGTCGCCGCCGTTCGCCATAGCAGTCGTCTCCGGCCACCCCTCGCTCCCCCGACTAGCTCAGGAGCTCTGCCTCGACCCCCTCTTCCTCCCCACCGCTCCACGGGTCCCCGGAAGCCCTGCATCGCCGCCACATCGCCGTTCCCCTCTTCGGGCTCCGACCATCGTCGCCGTCGAATTCGTCGTCTCCAGCGCGTCCCCGAGCCCGCTAACCATCCCTGCAGCTCCGCGGTGAGCCCCCGAGTCGTTTCCCCCTTCTCCCCTGGTCTCTTTCGACCTCTAGGCCCTAGCCCCACCTTGGCCGAGAGCTCCACGCCGCCGGCGATGTCGCCGTCGTGGCCACGGTCACCGTAGCACCCAACCGAGCACACTATCGTGCTCCACACCTCACTAGGATCACGCAGCACACACTAACGCCTCCCCAAACCCCCTGCAACACCGATCCCGACCGCACCCGAACTCCGGCGGCCGCAGCCGAGCTCGCCGCCGTCGACTCCGGCCACCCCAGGCCCAGCCACGGCCACCGTTCGACGCGCGGGAGCAAGAGCTTTCCAACGAGCCCAAGCACGGCCTCGCCCGTGCCCTGTAGCGCGATCCCGCGTCGCGCCGCCGTCTCGGACCTCGCCGGCGTCACGTCGCCGGTGGGTTTGACCTACTTTGACCACGGTAGGACACCCCCTGAGTCCCTGACAGGTGGGCCCAGCCCTTTAGCTAATTAGGATTAGTGCTAACCACTGTTAGTAAACCCCCTGACACTGACCAGTGGGCCCCAGCGCCACTAATCCCTAATTAGGATTAATTTAAACCTGTTAAACCCCCCTGTCACTGACGTGTGGCCCCCACACGTCAGGTTTGACTCCAGACAGCCGCAGTTGACCACTGACGTCATGCTGACGTCATGCTGGCGCAGTAATTATAATTTCTGAATTTAATTTAAATCAGGAAATTCCAGAATATTATTTAAACTTCAAAAATTCATAACTTTTATTCTGTAACTCCAAATTAGACAAATTATATATGAAAAATGATCAGAAAAATCCAATCTATCCATCTTTACTATTTTCATGCATGATCAAACAAGTTAACTTGATGTTTTAAGCAGAACAAGGAAAAGCACTTTAAAAGGCCATGTTTGAGTTTGAAATTTGAATCTTTGATTCAAATTTGTTCAAACCCTTCTGGTTTTAGTTGCATTAGCCCAACACACTCATATTGCCATGTTTCATGCATGCATCATATTGTCGCATATTGTTTGGTGATGTTTGAGCATCGATGTCCTTTACGACAGGTTCTGCCTCCGAGGAGTACCTTGATTACCCTAACGAAGAACCGTATCAGTGCATCGAACCATCAGGCAAGCAACCAACCATTTGATCATATCGATACAATCCCATGTTCTCGCTCCTGCTCTCTTTTACTGCATTAAGACAACGCGCTTCAAACTGCTGTGTGCTACGGTAGTTGAACCCATTTCCTCTGCATGACCTGTCATTGCCACAGTAACTAGATGAAACCCACTAGCATGTGTAGGAGTTGATTGAGCCATGTGTATGTGTTGTTCCTACCTTGCTATGCCTGCTATGCTTAGAGTCGTGTCAGGTCTGGTTCATCTGGGTGATGGACTAGAGTGAAATGTTTATGTCGGTAATGAGAGTGGTGTGGTGAACACGATTTGGTAAAGGTATCGATGAGAGGCCATGTAGGAGTACATGGTGGGTTGTTTCATTGAAGCCGACCTTAAGCACTGAGATCTGTATATGTGATTTAAGATACAACTACTACCATGCATTGGGCCCTGAAATATGACCCCGCTCGACTTCTTATTCACCCTAGCTCTCTGTCTAGGAGTTGCAAGTAGTTTCTGGTGTTTGTAGCCTACTGGAGGCCGTGGACAGCGCTGACCGTAGGGGTGGGCTGTGATGCGGTAGGTACGTGGCCGGGTGTACCGAATACTCGTTAGGTATCTCGGGAACCTTGTTCACATCGTTCGGGGCCGTATGGGAAACCTCGGCCGGACTCCCTGCGGATGGAACCTGAATAGGCGATAAACCTGGACTAGAGGCTTAAGTGTTTAGGTAGGTCGTGGTCTACACCCACGTCGGCTTTCGCTTGAAGTCTGCCGAGCACATGTCGTGTGCAGACGCTAAGTGGTGGAAACATGTATGAAGAAGTACACCCCTGCAGGGTTATCATAATCTATTCGAATAGCCGTGTCCGCGGTAAAGGACTACTTGGTTGCCTATACAGTTCATAGACAAGTAAATGGAAACTACTAAAAGCCTCAAGATAAGTGTGAGTGCCGAGGATGGCTCTTCCGTAGGAAGACGGAGGTGGATCCTCGGTAGTGTATTGAAGTGGTGAGTAGTGGACTCGTGTGCGCAAAACCTTTTCAAATTGAAATATCGTAGGATAGCCTAGCCAAGAGTCAAAGCTGGCTTGCTACAATAACTCCACCAACCCTTCTTGATACTATGCGTGTATGTAGGATCTGATGTAAGTCTTGCTGAGTACCTTTGTACTCATGTTGCTATAATCTACATTTTTTACAGAAGACGCTGCAACCCCTTCTGATGGGTTCTATGTAGACGTTGACATCAACGAGTAGGCTAAAGACCCAGGTGGTGACCCTGAGCTTGTGATGGACCACGTAGTATAGCTAGGCTTTCCAAGCCTCTTTTATTTTACTAGTTGTCTGTACTCAGACAATGTATTTCCGCTGCTGGTTTGTATGACTGTATGACTTGTATGTTGGGTCGTGAGACCCGTACCTTTGTGTATGTTATGCATGGCTCCCTGAGCCTTAAATAAAGTACTTGTGTCGTAGAGTCATGTTGTGATGCTTCGTTGTATTTGCACATATCGAGCATATTGTGTGTATGATTGAAATGCTTGGTATGTGTGGGATCTGACTATCTAGTTGTTTATCTTTAGTAGCCTCTCTTACCGGGAAATGTCTCCTAGTGTTACCGCTGAGCCATGGTAGTTTGCTACTGCTCTGGAACACTTAGGCTGGCCGGCATGTGTCCTTCTTCGTTCCTGTGTCTGTCCCTTCGGGGAAATGTCACGCTTTGAGTACCGGAGTCCTGTTAGCCCGCTACAGCCCGGTTTACCGGAGTCCTGTTAGCCCAGTGCTACAGCCCGGACCCATTTGCTGATGACCGACACGTTCGGAGCTGGGTCATGGATGCCTGTCCCTGTAAGTCTGTGCCACTTTGGGTTTACGACTAGTCATGTCAGCCCGGGCTCTTTATCATATGGATGCTAGCGACACTATCATATACGTGAGCCAAAAGGCGCAAACGGTCCCGGGCAAAGGTAAGGCGACACCCGTGGGAATACCGTGCGTGAGGCCGAAAAGTGATATGAGGTGTTACCGGCTAGATCGATGTGACATCGAGTCGGGGTCCTGACAGATTAACTCTAACTAATTTGGTTAGCCGGTTAATTGAACCTATGGGGTCCGGCTGTCAGTGTCTGGGGGTTAACTAAACAAGGTAATTAAGCCCTAATGGCGTGGTTAGCCAGCGGCTAATCGCCGGCGACCACAGGCCACGGCGGAGGCGTCGGGTTTGCTCCTTCAGCGACCAAACGAGTGGCGGAAGGGCTCTGCGTGGAGTTGGTGCTCATCCGCATCCAACAGAGCAAGAAGCAGTGGCTGGGGTGGTCTACAGCGCTGACAGCGTCGAGCTTTGCGGCGGCCGGAGCTCGGGCAATGGCGGAGATGGTGCTATAGGCGGCAGTGGGTCAAGCCAAGGGCACTAGTGGGTTGCCCTCGCTTGCCCGCATCCAGAGGAGCAGGTGAGAGGCTGTGGGGGCACTGGAGCTCACCGTAACGGAGCGCGCGGCATTGGTCGGAGTTCAGTTAAGATGGACAGAGCGCTGCGGTGCATGGGAGGAAGAGTGGTTAGGTGCTCTGGGTTCCTGGGAACGCGCTGAGGACGATAGCGTGCTCGGACGCGACGTGTGTGGGCTCTAGCCACGGCGACCTCGTGGCTGGCGGCGATGAGCTCTCGGGCTCGACAGAGCCCGCGGTTAGAGGAAGAGATCGGCATCGGGGAGAGGGAGGTTCGGTGAGGAGGCTCACAGCGAGTCCAACGAGCGCGAGGGCGGGGTCGGGGACGCCCGGTAGCTCCTGAATCGACGGCGAGGAACTACAGTGGCCGGCGATGGAAACGACGATGCTGGTGACATTGTGGTGTGTCCTTCGTTCCAAGGCTCGGTGGAGAGGATGAGGAAGACGATCCGGAGCTCTTGGACACACTGGATGGGCGAGGGAGGGTCGGTGGCCACGGCGAACGGTGTCGGTGGCGACGAGCTCCACTCGGTGGTGCTCGGGGGAGAGGGGCAGACAAGGAAGAGACATGGGAGGGAGTGAGAGGGCGCCAAGGGGTCGCATGGCATCCTCAGGGCGATGGGGAGACAGGCTGGGAGGCAGGAAGTGGCCAGCACGTGTCGGCGCGCGGCGAGCACACACCCTCCCGCCTACTAGCAGGAGGTTGAAGACGGTGGCCAGCGCTAGGCTGGGGTCGGCTGCACTCCTGGGCCAGGTAAGTTACATGACTAGGCCTCAGGTACGGTCAGGTAAGTTTATGCCTCTGTTTTATTTCTGTTTTTCTATTTTTGTCATTCTATTTTGATTTAGTTCAAAGACCAAACCATTTTGTAGCTTCTGAAAATAATTATGGGGTTAGATATGAAATATCCAGAACCGCATAAAAAGTTCCAGAATTATTGGACTTATATTTAATATATAACAAATATAAATCCAATGCAAATAATTATTAGATTAACTCAAATGCCCAAAACAAATATTTCTGAGCTTCCAAAAATATTGGCTTGAATTTTACCTCTTGCCAATAATTTCATTGAGAAACCGGAACATTTTCTTGGACTCATTGAAATGATTTTAATGTTGATCATTTTTAAAAGGTTTCTGAGGCTTTGAAAATTCCTCTACTCAAATTTCACTTGAATTTAAACATGATGACATGAAGATCAAGCAAATACAATAGGGGCTGAGCTAGGGCTGTGACACTTGCTGGTTCATCAATATTCTCTAAACTCAACTTGAGGTTGGGTTACCACCAGATTCGTGTTCGTGAAGAGGATATTCCAAAGACTGCATTCATCACTCGTTATGGTTCTTACGAGTACACCATCATGTCTTTTGGCTTGACCAATGCTCCAGCCACATTCTCTCGTCTGATGAACTACATATTCATGGATTACCTCGACAAGTTCTTCGTAGTCTATCTGGATGATATCCTGGTATATTCGAAGAACAAAGAAGAACATGCTGAACATCTCCAACTTGTTCTAAAGAAGCTTCGAGAACATCAACTTTATGCCAAGTATTCCAAGTGCGAATTTTGGTTACCCGAAGTCACCTACCTTGGTCATGTCATCTCCAAGTATGGTATTGCCGTCAACCCAAAGCGAGTTCAGGCTATTCTTGACTGGACCCCTTCGAAGACTGTCAAGCAAGTCAGAAGCTTTCTCGGTCTAGCCAGCTATTGTCGCCGCTTTGTTGAGAACTTCTCCAAGATCGCCAAGCCACTGACCAATCTGCTTCACAAAGGCGTTAAGTTCGATTGGACAGACAAATGTCAGGAAAGTTTCCAGGCACTCAAAGACAAGCTGATATCTGCCCTAGTGATTGCTCCCCCTAATTCTCGCAAGGACTTTGTCATCTATTGCGATGCTTCACGTCAAGGATTAGGCTGCATCGTAATGCAAGAGCGCAAGGTGATTGCTTATGCCTCCCATCAAGTGCATCTCACGAAGAGAACTACCCAGTTCATGACTTCAAGCTTGCTACGGTTATCTTTGCACCGAAGCTATGGCGATAGTACCTTCTCGGAAATCATTGCGAAATCTTCACTAATCATCAAAGTCTGAAGTATTTGTTTACTCAGCCAGATCTGAACCTCCGTCAGCAGCGATGGATGGAAGCTATTGTTGGCTACAACTGCGGTATATCCTATACCCCTGGTAAGGCTAATGTAATGGCCGATGCCCTGAGTCATTAGTCTTATTGCAATAACCACATGGTTCATAAAGCTCAGCCTCGCCTTTATGAAGAGCTATGCAAGCTGAACCTTCAACTAGTTCCACTGGGTTCTCTGAATAACCTTGTCTTGGAACCAAGTCTTCTGAAAGCAATTAAGTCTGCTCAAGCCAAAGATGCTCATGTTGATCTGATGAAAAAGGATCTTGCCTTGGAGAAATCCAGAGATTTTTCACTTGGTGAAGATGGAACCTTATACTTCAGAGATCGCATTGTGGTACCCCGATTCGAACTTATGACAGAGAAGGTGATGAAAGAAGCGCATGACACCCCTCTCTCTATTCATCCGGGAAGTACCAAGATGTATCTAGAAATCCGTCAGAAGTACTAGTGGTCTAACATGAAGCAAAACATTGCTCAATATATTGAAGAATGTGACGTTTGTCGTCGCGTCAAAGCAGACCATCAGAAACCAGCTGGACTTCTATAACCGCTTCCGATTCCTGAATGGAAGTGGGATATGATCCAAATGGACTTCGTCACTGGCCTTCTCAAGTCTCAGAAAGGTAAAGATGCTATCTTTGTCGTCATCGACCAATTCTCGAACGTTGCTCACTTTCTGCCAGTCAAGGAGACTATCACTGCTAGTGAATTAGCAAACATGTATATCTCCTGAATTGTGTCACTCCACGGCATCCCGAAGGAGATCAGTTCAGACCGTGGTAGTATATTCACTTCGAAGTTCCGGGATAGTTTCCAAGAGGCAATGGGAACTCATATTACTTGGAGCACTGCTTATCATCCCCAATCCCAAGGCCAAGTCGAGCGAGTCAATCAAATTCATGAACACATGCTTCGGGCTTGTGTTATTTCTTTTGGCAAGAAGTAGGAAGAATCTCTCCCTTATGCAGAGTTCTCTTACAACAACAGTTATCAAGCCATATTGAAGATGGCACCCTTCGAAGCGCTTTATGGACGTAAGTGCCAAACCCCTCTGAATTGGTCAGAAACTGGGGAACGGACGCTCATTGGTCCAGGCATTATTCAACAAGCTGAATAGCAAGTTCGCATTGTCCGGGATAATCTCAAAGCGGCCCAGTCCCGTCAAAAGAGAAACTATGACCGGAAACACTGGGGGTTCAACTTATCAACCCGGTGAACAAGATTATCTGCGTGTCACTCCGTTGAGGGGCACTCATCGGTTCGGAGTCAAGGGCAAGCTAGCTCCGCGCTACATTGGTCCCTTCCGCATCCTCGCCCATCGTGGACTGGTGGCTTATCAATTGGAGTTGCCACCTCAGTTCTCTCACATCCATGTTGTCTTCCACGTGTAGCTACTTCGTCGATGCTTCAAGGATCCGGAACGTGAAGTGGATCTGGAATTGATTGAAGTTCAAGATGATCTCACATACAAGGAGCATCCGATCTGCATTCTTAAAGAAGCTGAACGTCGAACACGCCAGAAGGTTACAAAATTCCTCAAGGTGCAATGGTCAAATCATTCTAAAGATGAAGCTACATGGGAACGCGAGGATAATCTCCGTGCTGAATACCCCGACCTGTTCCCTTCTACCTCTTAATTCTCTGGACGAGAATTTCTTTTAGAGGAGGAGAGTTGTAACACCCCGGTGTAATGATGCTACAGTAACCCTTGGGGTTAAGCTAATCATTTTGCTAAACAAGTGTTTGGTCATCATTGTCTTCTATCTCTTTCATTATTCCACTTGAATTCAAATTCAAATTATAGGTGAATTTCAAAATTGCTCAAACATGAAAACTAAAATGTTCATCATGTGGATAATATTCTTGTCGTAATATTGGCGGTGAACCAACTTTTTTCCAATGTGTCTAAATGGCCTAAAATAGCTAAAGCTGAAAGTTAAAAAAAAGAAATAGAAAAGGGAGAGAGGGAGAGAGCAAACTCCTCCCTGGACCGAACCCACCTGGGCCGGCCTACCTAACCCACTCTAGCAGGCCGGCCCACTCCCCCCCATTCCCCCTAGTCGCCTCCTTCCTCGCGCACTGCTCCTCCGACTGAGTGGGACAGAGCGCGTCCGTCGACGTCCAACCACCTCGCCGGCCTCGCCGAGAGAGGATAAAGCCCCGATGCCTCGGGCTCCGCTCTCCCCTCCCACTTGCCCTGCCGCCCCCACTCGCACCAGTCCCTATCCCCTCACCCCTCTCGAGCTCTCTCCCTCACCCCCGAGCGCCATCGCCACCGTTCTCCATCGTCACCACGGCCACCGGCCACCCCGTGCCTCGCCAGCCCGACCACGAGATGCGCCGTCCTTGGCTACACCCTCTACACCAACCGGAGCGAGAAGGGAGCCACCACTGCAAGCCCGACGACCCCTTCTTCCTCTTGCAGTTGTCTTCGTCTCCGGCGCTGATTGGCCGCCGTTGGTCCTCCCCGAGCACACTGCCACCTCCCTACGGCTCCCGGTGAGCCACTGCGTCTTTCCCCTCCCTTTCCCGAACCTTTCGCCGCTGTAGCCCCTCCTCCACATCGAGCCCGAACGCGGCTCCACGTGAGCTCGTCGCCGGCGTAGCCATAGCGACCATAGGGTCCCGTGTGTGCCACCATCACGCTCACCGCACCGCGTAGGCCTCGTCTAGCCGCTTGGGTTACCCACAAGCGCACCTGAGTCCCGTTCCTGATGACGGCCGAAGCCCGACGTCCGCCTTGCCGCTCGCTGTCGACGTCCCCGACCTCCGCAGCCTCTGCCACCACCCCAGATCGCCTCACCGTCGTCTTCTCATTCGAACGAGCCCGGTCGCACTAAAAACGGTGTCCCGTAGCGCCGTTTCAGTCAAGCATCCGTACGCGCCGCCGCCTTTGCTCATCGCCGGCGACGATTCCGGCCAAGTCCGGCCGCGCTACCGCCACCACTCGACGCGCGGCACCGTCAGCGTTCGAACGCACCTGGCTGGGTGTGAAACAGAGCCCTGTGCTTGTTTTCCGGCCGTCTTCGGTGAAGGGCCGCCGTGGGAGAGGCTCGCCGGAGCTCTCTTCGGCGCTGACCCGACGTGGCTCAGTGGATCCTGCCCCTGGGTCGCTGACTAGTTGGCCCTGATGGCCCAATTGACTGGGTTGACCCAGTCAACTGCTGACTGGGCTGCCCAATGGCACTGACATGCGGGACCCACCGCGAATTAAACTAATTAAATTGTTTTAATATTTAAAACAAATTAGTTTAGCTAACTAGTCTATGAGAGGTGGGGTCCAGTAGCTAATTAACCAAGGTTTGTTAGTTTAATGCATTGTTGGACTAACAGAGGCTGACATGTGGGTCCTACTGGACCCACAGATCAGGTTTGAACTGGTCAGCCGTCTGTTGACCTGCTGATGTCACTGTGACATCATGCTGACGTCATATATCATTTTCTGTAAATAAAATAAATCCAGAAAATAAGAAAATCTTTACAAATTCATAGTAATTAAACCGTAGCTTGGATGAAAATGTTTTCTATATGAAAGTTGCTCAGAAAAATCCAACGAATCCGAATACCCGGTCCGTTCATCTGTCACATGCCCCTAGCATCTCGAACATGGAACTTTCCCCCTCTTTTCCTCTGTCCAGAATCCGGCTAACGCCAGGAATTCATCCTCGGATGTTTATCCCCTCCGTCTGCAATGTGTGGTACTACGTTAGGGCAACCCTAGCTCTACCCATCGTCATGTTATGCTTTGTGATGCTATGTTTGCTTTATATTTACTGTTTCTTCCCCCTCTTCTCTCTGGTAGACCCCGAGACCGATGCCGCCCCTGTGATCGACTACGTCGATGACGACCCTTCCTTGCCAGAGCAACCAGGCAAGCAAAGCCCCCTTGAGCATTCCGATATCGCCTATTTCTTTCCCTCTCATGCTTGCATTAGAACGTCTACTACTTTCTGTATGATCCTACTCTGATGCACAGCCTGTTGTTGTTACCTGCTTTCATACCTTACCTGCTTATCCTAAACTGCTTAGTATAGGTTGGTTAGAGATCCATCAGTGACCCCACCTTCTCCTAGTTGCCTCGCTTTATGTTCGATGACTCGATCAACGTGATCGACGTCCAGGCCCTGACACCGCACATCACCCCCCTAGTTGTACGACTCTGCAGAGTTACCATCGAGTGCCGAGGGTGGAACCTCTTACATCACTCCTGATGAGATCTTTGTAGTGTAGCTATACGATCATGGTCATCAAGGGTGATTTCCTCCTTAACCACTTCCGTTACGGCTCTGTCGTGCAACCCCTCAAGTCTGAACGTCGAGGGTGGATCCTTTTATGTCCACCTTGATGATAACATCGAGTGGATTTCACCAGGGTGATTCCTTGGGTTTCCTCTTTGGTGTTAGACACACAGTTACTATGGTTACTATGATTTTGCACTGAGCCATGTTACTAAAGATGGGTCGGCCCTGAGGGGCACCCGCGCGAGCTTAATAACGAGTGATGTGGAGTTGGGTTGATCTAGAAGGTGCCCGCGAGATACTTACGAAGCGTGGTCGGGCTTTCTTAGCCCTTGCCGCAAGTACTCGAGACGAGGCAACGGGGTCACATTGATCCTGAGTCTCTGCTCGTTACCACGTGCTCCTAATCCACTACGGTATGGATATTTGTTCCGAGGGGCCTCTGGCCTGATAGCACTAACCATCACATGGGCATAGTATGGGCGTTCTGCGTCGTATACATCAACCGAAGCTGAATAGACGTCAGCGACGGAGCGGCGCACGCTGGGTTGGACTGGTAAGCACCTGCCTTTTTGAAGGAGGTTGCTAGGTCTGCTCACTGGCCGCGTACACAACATGCAGGAGTTCCCGGGGAGATGGCCCATGACCCCTGGGGGCATAGGTTTAGTCCGGCGTGCCGGCCTCTCTATTAAGCCTAGGTCGGGTTGCAGCGTATTGTTTGGCCGAGGCCGGGCATGACCCAGGAAAGTGTGTCCGGCCAGAGTTAATCGAGTGTGGTGGGTAAGTTGGTGCACCCCTGCAGGGAAGAAAACATCTATCGATAGCTTGTCCTACGGTAACGGACACTTGGAGTTGTATCCCGATCGATACAACTAGAACTAGATACTTGTGATGAGAACTGGATGGTGATGAGATTCGGAACGTGTTGACACTTGGATATTATGGCTCTAGGATTGCTTTCTCACAGGGAGTCGAGAAAGGATCTCTGGCCGAGGTTGATAACATTACTGCTACTTTACTTTATGCTACTCTACTCCCTCCTATTGCTGCAAGATGGTGGTTTCCAGAAGATGCTAGTCTTTGATAGGCTAGGCTTTCCCCTTCCCTTCTGGCATTCTGCAGTTTAGTCCACAGATACAGCCCATTTCCTTTGATATATATGCATACTTAGTTTAGATCTGATGTAAGTCTTGCGAGTACTTTGGATGAGTACTCACGGCTGCTTTGCTACCTCTTTTCCCCCATACCCGATTGTTGCGATGAGATGACGGATCCCAGGAGCCAGATGACACCACTGATGACTACTGCTACCCCGAGGGTGCCTACTACTACGTGACAGCCGCTGATGACTTGGAGTAGTTAGGAGGCTCCTAGGAAGGAGGCCTTGCCTTTTCGATCAATGTTGCTTTTGTGCTAGCCTTCTTAAGGAAAAACTTGTCTAACTTATGTCTATACTCAGATATTGTTGCTTTCGCTGACTCTTGTGTATTCAAGCTTATGTATTCGAGCCCTCGTGGCCCCTGGCTTGTAATATAAAGCTTGTATTATTTTAATTTGTGTCTAGAGTTGTGTTGTGATATCTTCCCGTGAGTGCTTGATCTTGATCGTACACATTTGCGTGTATGATTAGTGTACGATTGAATTGAGGGTGTCACAGAAGGCCATGGTAGCAGCCAAGGAAGCCCATTCTAAAATGAGAGCGGCGAAGGAAGAGCTGCGTCAAGCTAGAGATATCGCGGCTAGGTAGCCCTTTTTGTTGCGGACGAAGTTCGGAGATCCGAAGTATGCCCCTCTTGATCAACTATGGAGTTCTGCAGATGCATACATGGATTTGGCAGCCAGTGCTGTTGATGCGGCCGAGTACTTCAAGGATCAAAAAGATCGTGAAGTGGAAAGGCTATTATGGTCACAGTTCCATGTTCCAGTGCGTCCGCTGCTGTTGAATGAGCAAATGGCCGAGTGGGCCGAGCTCCATAAGTTGTCCGGGCTTGCCATGATGTCTGTTGTGGATCATCTTTGGCCGGAAGGGCCAAGGCCGAATAGTTATTTTAGTTTAGTGCAACAGTTCCTTGGTGTTGTGACGCACATCGACGCTATGAAGAGGTCGGCGTGCATAGAGGGTGCGTGTATGGCACTTGCCCGTGTCAAGACATATTGGGCAGAGATGGAGGTCACCGCTATTGCAACCCAGAGTGCGGCCGTAGGCCGAGTACCTGCCGAGCACTATTTTCAAGAAGTCCTTGAAGGCGCTCATTCAATAGAGGCTCAGTGCTCGAAGAATATCATGTTCTAGTGACATGTATTCCCATTGTAAAAACAATGTTTTATTGAATTATAAAGGCTGTGTTTATACTTTTGTCTGAAAGTATTATGATGCCTCCTGTGCGGCCATTTATGTATATATGTATATAACCTGAAAGTTTGCAGTCGTCGGCTTCAGCCCCATGCATATAATGGTGGGGTGTTCGCAAAAAACACGTATTCACACTTGATCCAACGTCTTGGTCCATTAAGGAGGTGGTAGCAGAGCGAACGAGGCAATCAAACTATACTGCTTTAACACTTTCACTTAGCCATGGGAGTTTGACGGTGGGACTACTATATAGCCCCTGGTACCTTCGCGCTCGTCCGAATACGGTGCGCGTACGTACATGACCGGGCAACGGCCCTTCATTAATGCGGAGGAATCCCAAAGATACCGCTAAGTCATCGAGTGGTTGACCAGTCTCGCACTTTATCATGACAACCAGTTTTCGGCTTTCTCTACTAAGGTGCTCATCCGGATGAACCAGGGCACAATCGCAGTAGTTCTCCCGGTGCCGCCTTAGCCGATAGAGCGGAACGTAAGGTAGCAAAACACGGGAGCCGGGCAAACCCAACATTTGACCAAAGACATGAATCAGAGCTGATGCATATAAGGCCAAACTCGTGACGTCGAACACTCCATAAGGTATTCGGTCTTTATAACATATTCCGGGCTGAATAATGCCCTTAAAAATAAACCTCGAGTGTCCAAGTACGTGCAATATTCTGACGTGGCGAAATGTCAATAACGGCAGCATCCTTCTCGGATGTATTGAGTATCCGGAGGGTGTGAACAACAAGAGACAGTAAAAAAGGTTTACGCAGGGTCTTAATCTGAAAAGAAACCTTTGAGCAGGTCCCTGCTGCACGTCTGCGCCTGTGTCTCCGTTGTGTCGTGTCCTGGACGGGTGTAGCACGATTGTCATCTGTAAAATAGAAGAACTTAGGTGAAAGTTGTCGTGCCAAAAAAATTGGTTATTCTTCGATAAACCATTAAAATTCAAGAATAAGTCAAGTTGAGCCGAACTAGCCCTGATTACATGCGGGAAGCCCCTGGTACCATCTATGAGGGTTTAACCATCAAACCAATCTCAGGTATATCTAGTGATGCACCGTACTCATCTAACCGTGTCCGCGGTCTTGACGAGCTGTCATTTATTCTGGTTGGTGAGGCTGTCTAGTGCTCGGCTGTTAAAGCCGCCGCACATTCTTCCGCGCGTAGAGAATGCTAAATATCTCCACTAACTGTGATGGTGCCACGTGGACCTAGCATCTTAAGCTTGAGAGAAGCGTAATGCGGTACTGCATTAAAACGAGCGAAAGCCGCTCTTCTGAGTAGTGCTTGATAGCCGCTTCGGAATGTAGCGATGTCGAAGGTTAACTTTTCGCTTCGGAAGTTGTCGGGAGGACCGAATACAACCTCTAGTAATAGAGAGCCCATACAGCGGGCCTCTGGGCCTGGTATTACTCCCTTGAAGGTAGTATTACTGTGGCTGATTTTTGTCCGGTCTATCCCCATTTTGCGGATTGTGTGCTCATATATCAGATTAAGACTACTGCCGCCGTCCATAAGGACTCGTGTGAGATGGTATTGGTTTATTATTGGGTCTAACACCAAGGCAGCCAATCCTTCATGTCGGATACTTGTCAGGTGATCCCTGTGATCAAAAGTAATTGGGCAGGCCAATCAGGGGTTGAACTTAGGGGTGACGGGCTCTACGGCGCGTGTGTCTCGGAGTGCATGTTTGCTTCTCCTCTTTGTCACGTGGATCATGTTTACTATTTTAACCTCTGGTGGGAATTTTTTCTGTCCCCCAGTGCTTTGCTGGCGAGGCTCTTCCTCATCTTCACTTGGTGTCTCCCTCCCCTTGTGTTCGGCGTTTAGCTTACCGGCCTGCTTGAAGACCCAGCATTCTCTGTGGGTGTGATTTGCAGGTTTATCGGGGGTGCCATGAATCTGACAGAGTTTTTCTAGAATCCTATTTAGGCTGGACGGTCCATCTTTGCTGCCTTTGAAAGGCTTTTTCTGCTGACCTGGTTGAGAGCCCTTGAATCCGGTGTTTACCACCGTATTATCTGGGTTGTCTTCTTTATTTCGATGCTTGCTTTTACTGCGTCATGGTTTTCCATTGCCATCCCTGACTTCGGATGTGCTTGGGTCGCTGGTGCTACTGTGGGCTAACCATCTATCTTCGCCCGCGCAAAAGCGGGTCATGAGGCTTGTCAGGGCTACCATTGTTCTCGGTTTTTCTTGGCCGAGGTATCTGGTGAGCCATTCGTCTCAGACGCTGTGCTTGAAAGCTGCTAAGGCCTGGGCGTTCGGGCAGTCGACGATTTGGTTCTTCTTAGTGAGAAACCTGTTCCAAAGCTTTCGGCCTGACTCTCCCGGCTGTTGAATTATATGACTTAAATCGTCTGCATCCGGAGGTCCGACATAGGTCCCTTGAAAATTAGCCCTAAAAGCATCATCGAGCTCCTCCCAACTTCCAATTGAGTTTTCGGGGAGGCTTTTCAGACAGTGTCGAGCTGGTCCATTAAGCTTGAGGGGCAAGTACTTGATGGCGTGGAGATCGTCTCCGCAAGCCATACGGATATGGAGGATAAAGTCCTCAATCCAGACACTAGGGTCTGTGGTCCCGTCGTACGCCTCTATGTTCACTGGTTTGAATCCTTCTGGAAATTCGTGGTCCAGCACCTCATCGGTGAAGCATAGGGGGTGTGCGGCACCGCTGTATTTGGATGTATCATGGCGTTCGGACGATTGTGGTATTCGGTTTTGATTTTGTGCCGGAGCGGGCTTCCTAGATCCATAGATGGATCTGGTCATACTGGATTTTTGGCGCAAGTCCTCACGTAGATCATGTGTTGACTTATGAGCGGCCTTGTTAGCCGCTCTATCGCGGGCACAAGGTGGTTGATCCGGCCGGTTAGCTGTTTTATTTTTCGGCTGTGTGGGCTCTAAGGCCTCATCGTCGAATTCAGGCAGTAACTTGCGCTTTGGATAGATCTTTGTGTGGTGACTTCCGCCATACTTTTCTTTGTTGTCGAGCACTTTGTTCCATCTGCTGCTGAGCGTATTTTGTGTGGCCTTAAGCCTTTGCTTCTGCTTCTTCAGACTCCTTGCTGTGGCAATAAGCCTTCTGCGGAGGTCCTCTTGTTCCAAGTGCCTTTCCGGGATGATGTGTGCATCTTCGTCCGGACTGTTTTCCTCCCTGGAGAGAGGTTGATGAGATTTATCCTCGGTGTCGCCGTGTTTGGATATCGGATCCGTACTATGTTCGCCGTGTGCAGTTTCATAGTGTTCTTCCGCTAGGTCAATATGGTCGTCGCTTCCTCTAGAGTCAACTGGAGTGTTATTTTCTCTTGCGCGGTTATTGCTGTTTTTGCTATGGCGGGTCTTAGAGCGGCGCCGCTGACGTCGGCGCTTGGGTTGCTTCTTGGAGGGGTCATCCTCCGTTGTCTCGTCGCCATTGCCTTCTTTGGGGGTGTCCACCATGTATATATCATATGATGTGGAGGCGGTCATGTGCCCTGTGGGTGGTGGTTCCTGTTCGTCTCCTGCATCGTCGTCCATTCTGTCGATGTCTTCGGAGTCGAAGTCGAGCATGTCGGTTAAATCATCGACAGTGGCTACTAAGTGGGTGGTGGGTGGGGAGCGAATTTCTTCGTCGTCCGCATCCCATTCTAGCCGGACATAGTTCGGCCAAGGTTCTCCTGACAAGGAGAGAGACCTTAATGAATTTAGCATGTCTCCAAAAGGTGAGTGCTAAAATATATCCACGTAGGTGAACTCCATGATCGGCGCCCAATCAGATTCGATAGGCATGGGCATAGGCGGCTTGGAGTCCATGGTCGGAGATGAATCCAGTGGTTCGACAACACGGCTATCATAAGGGGTGAAGTCAGTATCCGGCTCTATCGCCACTGAGAGTGCAGCCTCCATGGCGGGGTCTATCCACCCATCCTCGGATGGTGCAATTTGTTTCGGATTGAAGGCCGGAGTAGTTGCAGGTGTGATCTCCCAAACACTGTCCGACGGCAAAGCTAAATCCTGCTTGTCGTGATCATGCAGCGCACCTGACATGGGCTCGAATCCATCGAAGATCAAGTCTCTGCGAATGTCGGCAGTGCAGTTTAAGTTTCCGAACCTGACCTGATGGCCAGGGGTGTAGCTCTCGATCTACTCCAGATGGCAAGCAAGTTGGTCCGCAGTGCGAAGCCGCCGAACACAAAGATCTGTCCGGGGAGGAAAACCTCACCCTGGACCGCATCGTTACCGATGATCGAAGGATCCATCAAGCCTTACGGTGACGGCATAGTGGAACTCTCAATCAAAGCACCAATGTCGGTGTCAAAACCGGCGGATCTCGGGTAAGGGGTCCCGAACTGTGCGTCTAAGGCAGATGGTAACAGGAGGCAGGCGACACGATGTTTACCCAGGTTCGGGCCCTCTCGATGGAGGTAATACCCTATGTCCTGCTTGATTGATCTTGATGATATGAGTATTACAAGAGTGGACCTACCACGAGATTGTAGAGGCTAAACCCTAGAAGCTAGCCTATGGTATGATTGTCTATATGGTCCTACAGACTAAACCCTCTGGTTTATATAGACACCGGAGGGGCTAGGGTTACACAGAGTCGGTTACAAGGGAGGAGATCTACGTATTTGTATTGCGAAGCTTGCCTTCCACGCCAAGGAGAGTCCCATCTGGACATGGGACGAAGTCTTCAATCTTGTATCTTCATAGTCCAATAGTCCGGCTGTCCGGAGACCCCCTAATCTAGGACTCCCTCAGCGGGGCCACCTCGGGGAAACTTGAGGTTTGGTTTTACTCGTAGGATGTCTCATCCGGTGTTGCCCTGAGAATGAGATATGTGCAACTCCTATCAGGATTGTCGGCACATCGGGCGGCTTTGCTGTTCTTGTTTTACCATTGTCGAAATGTCTTGTAACCGGGATTCCCAGATTGATCGGGTCTTCCCAGGACAAGGAATATCCTTCGTTGACTGTGACAGCTTGTGATCGGCTAAGTTGGGACACCCCTACAGGGTATAAACTTTTGAGAGCCGTGCCCGCGGTTATGTGGCAGATGGGAATTTGTTAATATACAGTTGTAGAGAACTTGACACTTGACTTAATTAAAATGCATCAACCGCGTGTGTAGCCGTGATGGTCTCTTCTCGGCGGAGTTCGGCAAGTGAACACGGCCTTGTGTTATGCTTGAACGTAAGTAGCTTCAGGATCACTTCTTGATCACTTCTAGCTTATCGACCGTTGCGTTGCTTCTCTTCTCGCTCTTATTTGTGTATGTTAGCCACCATATATGCTTAGTGCTTGCTGTACCTCCACCTCATTACACTATCCTACCCATAAGCTTAAATAGTCTTGATCTCGCGGGTGTGAGATTGTTGAGTCCTCGTGACTCACAGATACTTCCAAACAGTTGTAGGTGCCAATGATGACCGTGCAGGTGACGCAACCCAGCTCAAGTGGGAGCTCGATGAAAATCTTCGTTGTTGTTTTGTTTTGTTTCCCTTTTGATCAGCAGTGGAGCCCAGTTGGGACGATCGGGGATCTAGCATTTTGGGTTGTCTTCCTTTATTTTGGTTCCGTAGTCGGACCTTGTTTGTAATTTGGATGATGTACGTTTAAGTTGTATTTGTGTGAAGTGGCGATTGTAAGCCTACTCTTTATCACTTTCTATTAAGTACATGGGATTGTGTGAAGATTACCCCTCTTGCGACAAACCTACCATGCGGTTATGCCTCTAAGTCATGCCCCGACACGTGGGAGATATAGCCACATTGTGGGTGTTACACAAGGAGTGGCAAGAGCCTAATCTTGTGGATGCCCAAGGCACCCCAAGGTAAAATCCAAGGACAACCAAAAGCCTAAGCTTGGGGATGCCCCGGAAGGCATCTTCTCTTTCGTCTTCATCTATCGGTAACTTTACTTGAGGTTATATTTTTATTCACCACATGATATGTGTTTTTCTTGGAGTGTCTTGTATGATTTGAGTCTTTGCTTTTTAGTTTACGGCAATAATCCTTGCTGTACACACCTTTTGGAGAGACACACATGAATCAGAATTTATTAGAATACTCTATGTGCTTCACTTATATCTTTTGATCTAGATAAGTTTGCTCTAGTGCTTCACTTATATATTTTTAGAGCACTATGGTGGTTTTATTTTATACAAATTATTGATCTCTCATGCTTCACTTATATTATTTTGAGAGTCTTTTAGAACAGCATGGTAATTTGCTTTGGTTATGAAATTAGTCCTAATATGATAGGCATCCAAGTTGGGTATAATAAAAACTTTCATATAGATTCCATTAAATTAAATACTATGAAAAGTTTGATTCTTGATAGTTGTTTTGAGATATAAAGGTGGTAATATTAGAGTTTTGCTATTTGAGTAATTATGGAATTGAGAAATACTTGTGTTGAAGTTGGCAAGTCCCATAGCATGCACTTATGGTAGACGTTGTGTGACAAATTTGAAGCATGAGGTGTTCTTTGATTGCTTTCATTCTGAGTGGCGGTCGGGGACGAGCGATGGTCTTCTCCTACCAATCTATCCCCCTAGGAGCATGTTCGTAGTGCTTAGTTTTGATGACTGGTAGATTTTTGCAATAAGTATGTGAGTTCTTTATGACTAATGTTGAGTCCATGGATTATACGCACTCTCACCCTTCCATCATTGCTAGCCCTTTGGTATCGTGCATTGCCCTTTCTCACCTCGAGAGTTGGTGCAAACATCGCCGGTGCATCCAAACCCCGTGATATGATATGCTCTATCACACATAAGCCTCCTTATACCTTCCTCAAAACAGCCACCATACCTACCTATTGTGGCATTTCCATAGCCATTCCGAGATAATATTGCCATGCAACTTTCCACCATTCCGTTTATTATGACACGCTCCATCATTGTCATATTGCTTTGCATGATCATGTATTTGACATCGTATTGTGGAAAAGCCACCTTCATAATTCATTCATACATGTCACTCTTGATTCATTTCATATCACGGTACACCGCCGAAGGTATTCACATAGAGTCATATTTTGTTCTAAGTATCGAGTTGTAATTCTTGAGTTGTAAGTAAATAAAAGTGTGATGATCATCATTATTAGATCATTGTCCCAGTGAGGAAAGGATGATGGAGACTATGATTCCCCCACAAGTCGGGATGAGACTCCGGACCCAAAAAAAGAGGCCTAAAAAGAGAAAAAAATCCCAAAAAATAAATGAGAGAAAAAGAGAGAAGGGACAATGTTACTATCCTTTTTCCACACTTGTGCTTCAATGTAGCACCATGATCTTCATGATAGAGAGTCTCCTATTTTGTCACTTTCATATACTAGTGGGAATTTTTCATTATAGAACTTGGCTTGTATATTCCAATGATGGGCTTCCTCAAAATGCCCAAGGTCTTTGTGAGCAAGCAAGTTGGATGCACACCCACTTAGTTTCTTTTGTTTAGCTTTCATATATTTATAGCTCTAGTGCATCTGTTGCATGGCAATCACTACTCCTTGCATTGACACCAATTGATGGGAATCTCCATAGCCCGTTCATTAGCCGCGTCAATGTGAGACTTTATCCCTTTTTGTCTTCTCACACAACCTCCATCATCATATTCTATTCCACCCATAGTGCTATGTTCATGGCTCGCGCTCATATATTGTGTGAAAGTTGAAAGAGTTTCAAAAGGATAAGTATGAACCAATTGCTTGGCTTGTCATCGGGGTTGTGCATGATGGGAGCATTTTGTGTGACGAAAATGAAGCATGACCAAACTATATGATTTTGTAGGGATAAGCTTTCTTTGGCTATGTTATTTTGATAAGACGTGTTGCTTGGTTAGCATGCTTGAAGTGTTATTGTTTTTATGTCAATATTAAACTTCTGTCTAGAATCTTTTGGATTTAAACCTTCATGCCGCAATAAAGAGAATTACACTAAAAATTATGTTAGGTAGCATTCGACATCAAAAATTCTGTTTTTATCACTTACTTACTCGACGACGAGTAGGAATTAATCTTGGGTATGCTTGATACATCTCCAACGTATCTATAATTTTTAATTGTTCCATGCTATTATATTATCTTTTTTCGACATTTAATGGGATTTATTAAGCACTTCTATATTATGGAGTGGAGGTCAAGGAAGCAACGAGGCGGCCACAAGGTAGGGCGGCATGCCCCCCACCCTCGTGGGCCCCTCGTGGCTCCACCAACCTACTTCTTTCGCCTATATATACTCTTATACCCAGAAAACATCCAGGGGATCCACGAAAACACTTTTCCACCACCGCAACCTTCTGTACCCGTGAGATCCCATCTGGGGACCTTTTCCGACGATCTGCCGAAGGGGGATTTGATCACGGAGGGCTTCTACATCAACACCATAGCCTCTCCGATGATGTGTGAGTAGTTTACCACAGACATTCAGGTCCATAATTATTAGCTAGATCGCTTCTTCTCTCTCTTTGGATCTCAATACAAAGTTCTCCTCGATGTTCTTGGAGATCTATTCGATGTAATTCTCTTTGCGGTGTGTTTGCCGAGATTCGATGAATTGTGGGTTTATGATTAAGATTACCTATGAACAATATTTGATTCTTCTGTGAATTCTTATAAGCATGATTTTATATCTTTGCAAGTCTCTTTGAATTATCAGTTTGGTCTGGCCTACTAGATTGATTTTTCTTGCAATGTGAGAAGTGCTTAGCTTTGGGTTCAATCTTGCGGTGTCCTTTCCCAGTGACAGCAGGTGCAGCAAGGCACGTATTGTATTGTTGCCATCGAGGATAAAAAGATGGAGTTTATATCATATTGCTTGAGTTTATCCCTCTACATCAAGTCATCTTGGCTAATGCGTTACTCTATTCTTATGAACTTAATACTCTAGATGCATGTTGGATAGCGGTTGATGTGTGGAGTAATAGTAGTAGATGCAGAATCGTTTTGGTCTACTTGACACGGACGTGATGCCTATGTTCATGATCATGCCTAGATATCATCATAACTATGTGCTCTTCTATCAATTTCTTGGCAGTAATTTGTTCACCCACCGTAATATATGTTATCTTGAGAGAAGCCACTAGTGAAACCTATGCCCCCCAGGTCTACTTTACATCATATTATTTTCCCATCAACTAGCTATTTATGTCACTGTTTATTTTGCAATCTTTACTTTTCAATCTATACAACAAAAATACCAAGAATATTTATCTTATTATCTCTATCAGATCTCACTTTCGTAAGTGAGCGTGAAGGGATTGACAACCCCTTTATCACGTTGGTTGTGAGGTTCTTGTTTGTTTGTGCAGGTACTAGGCGACTTGTGTGTAGTCTCCTACTAGATTGATACCTTGGTTCTCAAAAACTGAGGGAAATACTTACGATACTTTGTTGCATCACCCTTTCCTCTTCGAGGGAAAACCAACGCATGCTCAAGAGGTAGCAATGTCATAATGAACAAAGCGCACAATTCTCTTTTTTCCATCCACCCAGGCAGTTCAAAGATGTACCATGACCTCAAGCAGTCGTATTGGTGGACTCGCATGAAGTGAGATATCTCTCAATTCGTGAATGAATGTGATGTCTGTCGAAGGGTGAAAGCAGAACATCAACGACCAGCTGGTCTCCTCGAACCTCTTGCTATTCCAGAATGGAAGTTTGATCATATTGAAATGGACTTTGTCACTGGCTTTCCCAAGTCCAAGCGTGGGAATGATGCTATCTTCGTTGTCATTGACAAGCTTACAAAAGTGGTTCATTTCCTTCCAATTAAATAATCTATCACAGTAGCTCAGTTAGCAGAGCTACACACCTCCGGAGTTGTGTCGTTGCATGAGATTCCGCAATTGATCTCCTCACACCGCGAAAGCAATTTGACTTCCAAGTTCTGGGACTCCTTCCAGAAGACCATGGGCACAAACATTCATTTCAACACGGCCTTTCATCCTCAAACAAGTGGCCAAGTCGAGAGAGTCAACCAAATCCTTGAAGACATGCTCAGAGGATGTGTTATCTCTTTCGGTATGAAGTGGGAAGATTGCCTCCCATATGCCGAGTTCTCCTACAACAAGAGCTACCAAACAAGTTCGGGCAAGGCCCCACTCGAAATTCGTTATGGCAGAAAGTGTCGTACTCCTCTCAACTGGTCCCAGACTGGTGAACGCCAACTTCTTAGCAATCACTTGATCACATAAGCTGAAGAAATGTGTAAAGTCAACCATGAAAATCTCAAAGCCGCGCAATCGCGCCAGAAGAGTTACTATGATAGCAAGCACGGTGACTTGGCTTTTTAGATTGGAGAACATGTCTATCTCTGCGTCTCTCCAATGAAAGGCACTCAATGATTTGGTATCAAAGGGAAGCATGCCCCTAGATATGTGGGTCCTTTCAAGATCATTGGCAAAAGTGGCGACCTCGCCTATCAACTTGAGCTCCCGTACAACTTCTCAAATGTGCACGATGTGTTTCACGTGTCACAACTTCGCAAGTGCTTCAAGACGCCCGAGCGCACTATCAACTTCGAAGAGATTGACCTCCAAGATGACATGTCTTATCATGAGCATCCCGTTGCCATTCTTGAAGAAACCGAGCGCAAAACTCGCAACAAGTCAACCAAACTCCTCAAAGTTAAGTGTTCTCACCATTCCGACCGAGAAGCTACTTGGGAGCATGAGGATCACCTCCGTTCTGAATATCCAGAGTTCTTTTAGTCCTAGATCTCGGGACGAGATCCTCTTGTAGTGGAGGAGAGTTGTAACACCCCAGATGTAAAACTTCCCATTTTGGAAATATATCCAACTTTGAACATGATCAATTCCATTCTGGGCTCCTTCATTTTGGGTCATTTTGTTGTTTTCTTTCTAGCATTATTGTTGGTTGCCATGTCATCATCATATATTGCATATTTATCTCATGCCATTCTTGTCATATTGCATTTTATTCTTACTATGTCATGGCATCATGGTCATTGTGTGGTTGTTTTGCCTCTTGTCTTTTACATGCTCAACATATGCCTTGAGGTGCTCATAATGTTGTTCTATGCATCATCACCTTCTCCTTCCCTCTACTTCCTCATTTTGGCAAGTGCCACATTCCCTTCTCTTTTAGTGTTCATCTTTGCCTCATAATTCTAGCACCACGTCCTAAACCTCTCTACCAATTTTTAGCTCTTTTGGAGTTGTTTTGGTTAGGTTTTAAAATGGCTCAAGTTTGGATTTAATTAGAACTTGAATTATTTTACTCCCTGTAAAAATTCTCAACTCAATTTATTCAAAAAGAGTAATAACCTAGGGTCATGGGGATATTTTAATAACTCTCACACCCCTCTCCTAGCTCTCTGTGCTTTTCTTATTTATTATTCTGTTTGAAGAATATTAAAAAGGAAGAGATCAGCAGCAGCAGCACAACCCAGCAGCAGCAGCAGCAGCCACCTGGGCCTCGGCCACCAGGCCGGCCGAGCTAGCGCCAGCCCCGCAGCCTAGCTAGCCCCGTGGCCTCCTCCTCCCTGCCTTTTCTCACCCGTGTGCGCACGCACCCGCGCTGCCCCGTCGACGCGTGGCCAAGGCGGCCCCGCTCGTCAGCGAGTCCCTGTAGACTCCAACCCACCTTTTCATCCAGCTCTCGCCGGGGACATGGGAACCCCATGCCGAGTGCACTCGACCTTGCCCCGCTCGCCCTAGCCCCTATAAGGTTCCCTCTCCTTGTCCCTCAAACCCTCTAGGGTTCCCTCTCCCTCTCCCCGCTACCGCCAGCCTCGTAAAACCACTAGTTCCATCATGCCACCGCAGTCCCGAGCACTTCGATGTGCATGATCTTGTCGCCGGCGTGCTCACCGAAGCCCTCCGCCTCGCCAACCGTGTCCCTCTTCTTCCTTGACGTCGACTATGGAGGCCTCGGACGTCCAGCTGCAGCGTCGTCGTCCTCGTCTTCAACTCCGGTGGCCGTAGCTGTTTGTCCGTCGCCGTCGTCCACTCCATCTACCTCTCCACAAACCGAGCCCACCGCTGAGCTCCTGATCCTCCCAATCTCTCTTTACCCCTCGTTTGCATGCTCTAAGAGAGGCCACCATCTCCGCCCGAACGCGCCACCATCGGGCCTCGTCTCCGGCGTGTCCCTCGCATCGCAGTCGCCCGATCCGTGCTCGCTGCCGCCAGTCTAGGTCCCCGCGTTGCCGCGTCCATCCTCGCCATGCTGCCTCTATATCACGTCGCCGCCAACGCCTCCATCATCGTCCGGTTCTTTATGCAACAACCATGGGTGCGGGATCCTATGGCGACCCCAATGCGCCCCTCCGCCGTGCATAAGGGCCACCGGAGATACTCCGGCGAGGCCTCCGCCATGCCTTGCCCGTCGCCGGTGCCCTCCCCTGTTTTCCTCTGCTCGGGCGCCATGTGGGACCCCGCGAGCCCCACCAGTCAGCCACACACCCAAGCCGGACCCACTGCTCAGCCACATAGGGGACCAGGACCTACCTGTCATCCCCTCTCCCTTTTCCCTTTTTCTTTTGTTTTAATTCCACGGATATTCCATTTCTGGCATATGGCATCTTTCCAAATTGGGCAAGTCCATTTCTGGACATTTCCAAATCAGGCAAATGCCATTTCTGCGTATTCCAGCTTAGGCAGGCTATTGTTTTGCATAATTGTGGGGATTTTTCTACTGCAACCTAGACACATTATATATGTTTTTGGGGTAGAAAAATCCCACCAATCCATTGGAGGCATCCATTTCATCATATGAGCAAGCTTGCACACATGTCATTTTACATCATGTTGCTCTTTTGTCTTTTATGTGTATATTTATGCAAACATGCTATGTGGTATTTTGGCACATGTGTAGCTTCCTTTTCATGTCTAGTCCATGCTAGAATTTATTACATGCCAGGACATGCTTTATATTGAGTGCCACAAGCTTGCAAAGTTGATATCATGAATCTGTTTGTGCCATGCATGCATTTCCTCGAAGTCTGAAACCTGTTCATATCACTTTCCATGTTTGCATTGATGCTATCATATTTCTTGTAGATCTTTGGAACAAGTTCAGTAAGTGTTGGGGATATGACTATCAGGTATGACCCGCCCAGGAATGGCCGGGTCATCCCTATGGCGGTTCATCTCAATGAAGCCCAAGAGCATAGTAACAATGGCGGTTCATAGATAGGCTTAGTAGAGGGCCCAAAACCCGAAGACGTCTTAAGGCCCACGGATATAAACCACCATGTATATAGACTTGTATTGTAAGGCATGTAAGAAAAGTCGCCGAGCCGGATATGTTGTATGAGCTGGCCAGGACTCTGTAGGCCGCAGGGCGTCGACCCGTGTATATAAGGGGACAACCCAGCGGTGGCTTAGGACAAGAAACAACAGATCAAGAGCCAGGTTAAGCGTATTTGCTCCATGTTCATCGAAACCCTAGCAATACCACTCCAACTATATTAGGCTTTTACCTTCACCGCAAGGGGCCGAATCAGTATAAACTCCCCGTGTCCTTTGTCCTGATTAACACCTTTAATCTAACCTCATCACGATGGCTCCATGACTAAGTCCTCACACTAAGACATCTGTCGTGACAATTCCACGATAGTTGGGGCCCACCATGGGGCTATCGCACGATGGTTTCAAGTTCTTAGACGGCAACTTCGAGGGGATCAAGGGATACGCCATGGGCCGGATGACCAAGAGTCATCGCGGCAAGCTCTACATCGACGAAGCAGGTTGGGGCCCCGAGGCCGGTTCAATTGAGTACGGGTACCGGGTCCCCTTCGGCGGAATTCACGTCTTCATCGGCAAGATCGGCGAACCGGGCCCTTAGCCGGACATCTGCACTAGCATCATCGAGACGGCTCAGCGTGCGAGACCCGCCCGGGTTCGGCCAGCCATGAATCGTGCCTTCGTGGGATTTATCCATGGAGCAGAATCTGATGATAGATTGGCATCTGGTGGTGAGACGGTTGTTTATTCTGATGGTGAGTCGTCCATCGGTGATCCCGAGTCATTGTATCAGTTGTAAGACGGCTGTCTTGGGGTCAGTTCCGATGGTGACAGTATTCCGGACCCCTGCGAGCCGCCGAACCGGGTTACAATCTTCATGGCCGGTACACAGCCCGTGCAGCACTAGTCGACTGCGGTAGAGCTAGTTTCCGGGTCAGCAGCGGCAACGGCTACCCTGGCAGGAGACCCTCAGCACCCACCGGCTCAGGTTTTAACTGACTTGCTAGATAAGCTAACATCACTATTAACAGCGGTGGTTAACCCGGCGGATCAAGATCAGCATAATGCAGCGATCGCAAAATTGCGTGATGAGATAGCTCAGGCCAAGGAGGAGCTAAGCAAAGAAAACACCAGGATGGCCGAGGAGCGGACTACATTGGAGGCTCAGGCGTAACGGATTCAGTCGCAGTCTTACCGGCTCATGCTAGATCAAAACACTTCAAATGAATTCATGAGGAGGAGGCATCAGACTCGTCTGCCCTCGGTTACGAAGCAAGAAATCTCTTTAACACGCCAGGAGTATGAACCAGTAACCCAGCAGTGCTAAACCGAAGCACCTAGGACGGGTACGCCGGTTCAGCCGCACACGACGAACCCGCCTCGTTAGAACAATAACCCGCCGCAGCACATGTCAACGCCACCGGGTCATTACTCTAACCCTTTGGATAACATGATTGCTGCGACGTCACGATTGGTGGCTCACCCGGTTGAAGGCGAGTCACCGATGGCGGTTGAAACACGAAGGGATAGAGAGCTCCTTCAGACAGCACTGGTACAACAGCAGGCTTATTCTTACAGTCGTGACAGGATCCAATCCACCCCATGTCCGAGCCGGAGTTACAGCAAGCATATGGATGAGCCAGCCGTGTCAAGCAGTGGGCGAAACCATAACCCTCCTCGTGGACATGACCCAGCGGGCGGTGGCACTGATGCTCAGAATGTAGTGGATCAAGGTAGAGCACATCGAGAGGCCGAGCTGGCGGCACAGTATGCGGCCCGTCAACCTACTCCGGTTCGTCCAACCACTTCTGTGGAGCCAGGGGTAACCTTCAGGAATTTGGGTGTGCCATGTTTAGTGCTGGCTCTACGTAATGAGCGTCTACCCAAGGATTTCAAGGGTCCTCGCAAGGTGCCTAATTATACAGCCGATTTACCACCTGAGGCATGGATCAAGAGTTATGAGATGGCCAAGGAATTGCTAGATGTCAGCAATGCTGCGTGTGCTAAATATTTCCCCCTGATGTTGGAAGGAACGGCCCGCACTTGGTTGAAGGGGCTCCCTGCTAATGGGCCAAGTCAATGGGCCAAGTTAAAAGCCCGGTTCATCCAAAATTTCAAGGATACATGTAAGCAGTCAATGTCAATTGTGGATTTAGCCTCCTGTGTCTAAGAAGAAGGTGAGTCGACAACCCATTGGGTGCGGCGGGTCTCAACAATCCTGCACTCTTTGGATCGCATCAATGCCGACTCAGCAGTGTTGATGTTGGAGAACAATTGCCGTTTCACGCCCCTAAAGCGGAAATTAGGGCGGCTCAAACGCCACTTCAATGACATGGGGACACTGATGGAGGCTCTGGTTAAGTATGCTGACTCTGATGGTACCAAGGACCCCGTGTCTGATGACGAAAAGCCGGAAAAGGGAAAGAAGAGAAGCAACACCAAGGGGCAGCAGCATAACCCGGCGAACCAGGGAGGCAACGGTAAGCGCAAAGCTGATAATAGTTTTCACTTTTTGGCTAATACCAATGCGCAGAATAATGGTCAGCGTCGTAAGGGTAAACCACCCCCACGGACCGGAGGATCCGGCTTCAATCTTGAACATATGCTAAACAGCCCTGCCCAAGACATGGTACGCGACAAAGACTGTCCGGGCACATCTGGAAGGATTGTTACATTATGAAGGAGTACAAGAATTCCAATCTTTTTCAAGATAGTCATGGGCCAGGTGGCGGTTCAGGATCCGACTCTCACGGACGGGGTTATGGTGGTGGCGGCTCTGACTCTAGATTCCAAGGAAATCAAAGTAATCACGGCAACCAGGGTGGTTACAATCAGCATCAACAGTCTGCTTATCAAAGCAACCCAAAGCTTCATGTAAGTGTGACCAGAAGCTTCATAAGAGGGCAGCCAATGCCGTTGAGCCGGCGGCTCCCGTTTACTTGCACTGGTTGGAGCAGCCCATTGTGTGGAGTCGGGAAGATCACCCGCCCCGGGTTGATAATCTGGGTCACTTGGCTTTGGTGGTCACACCTCAGGTCGGAGGGTATAAGTTTACCAAGGTACTCATGGACGAAGGGAGCAGCATCAATATCCTTTATTATGAAACTTTCCGTCACATGGAGTTGACTGATAAAAATCTTAAGCCATCAAACATTGTTTTCCATGGCGTGGTGACTGGTAAGTCAGCGTAACCAGTTGGTAAGATAGCTCTGGATGTTGCTTTTGGAGATGATCATGAATCTAGGTCAGAGACATTGACCTTTGAAGTAGTCAAGATTCATAGCCCGTATCACGCTCTGTTTGGACGGCCGGCTTATGCCAAGTTCATGGCACGACCTTGTTATGTTTATCTGCAGCTGAAGATGCCAGGTTACAAGGGGACCATTACACTGCATGGGAGCCGCAAGATAGCTCTGGAATGCGAAGAAGGTGATGCGGCTTATGCTGAGTCGGTTTGTGCAACGGAGGAGTTAAAATTATATAAGAACAATGTTGATCCGGTGGATATGGCATCTTTGAAAAAGCCAACTACATAGCATGATCTGGTCTTAAAGTTTAAATTGGCAAATGATACTAAGATGGATGATTTTGTTCCTGGCGATTCATCCAAGCAGTTAAGTATCAATGCTAATCTGGATCCGAAATAGGAAAGCACGCTCATCGAGTTCATCCGTGAGAACTGGGACATCTTTGCATGGAAGCCTTCAGACATGCGGGGTGTACCAAGAGAACTCGTGGAGCACACTCTTAATATTGATCCAAAATTTAAGCCGGTTAAGCAGCTTCTCCGCTGGTTTAACGAAGAGAGGTGGAAGGCCATTGGAGAGGAAGTGGTCCGGCTCTTGGCAGCCGGGTTTATCATTGAAATTTTCAATCCTGAGTGGTTGGCTAACCCGGTGCTAGTACTTAAGAATAACGACACTTGCCATATGTGTGTGGACTACAGGATTTAAACAAGGCTTGTCCGGATGATCCTTTTGCTCTCCCTCGCATTGATCAGATTATTGATGCTACGGCGGGTAGTGAGCATTTGAGTTTTTTGGATGCTTATTCTGGTTATCATCAGATCAAGATGGCGGTTAAGGACCATGAGAATACACCTTTCATAACTCCCTTTGGAGACTTCTGCTATGTGTCTATGCCTTTTGGGCTCAAGAGTGCCCAGGCGACTTATCAGAGATGTGTGCAAAATTGCCTTCATGATCAAATTGGGCGCAATGTTCATGCTTATGTGGATGATATGGTGGTGAAATCCAGAGAGAAAGAGACATTGATAGATGATTTGAAGGAAAACTTTGATAATCTCCGGGTTTATAAAATGATGCTTAACCCGGCCACGTGTGTTTTTGATGTGCCGGTAGGCAAACTCTTGGGCTTTTTGGTGTCTAACAGGGGCATTGAAGCTAATCTGGAGAAGATCAAAGCCATCACTTCTCTGGCTAAACCGGCGTGTGTCAATGATGTGTAACGTCTGGCGGGTCGTATTGCGGCATTAAGCCGGTTCATAAGCCGTTTGGGAGAGAAGGCCATCCTCTGTATCAGATGATGAAAAATACAGATAATTTTGTCTGGAGTGATGCCGCTAATGCAGCGTTTGAGGACTTGAAAAAGCAGCTGGCTGAGCCGCCTGTTTTGGCTGCTCCGGTTGATAAAGAGCCATTATTGCTGTACATAGGAGCCAATGCCCAGGCTATTAGCGTAGCTATTGTGGTGGAACGGAAGGAGGCAGGTAAGGATTATCCAGTTCAAAGGGCGGTTTACTACATCAGTGAGGTGCTTATTGAGTCCAAGCAGAGATATTTGCACTGGCAGAAGCTTGTATATGGGGTGTTCATGGACAGCCGAAAGCTTAAGCAATATTTTCTGGGTCATCCCATCACTGTGGTTAGTTCTGCTCCTTTAGGGGACATTATTCAGAACAGAGAAGCCAGAGGTTGGGTAGCCAAGTGGGCCATTGAGCTGGGTCCTCATGGTTTGAAATATATGCCTCACACGGCCATCAAGTCTCAGGCGCTGGTGGATTTCATCAATGACTAGACAGAGCTGCAGATGCCTGAGGAAAATCCAGATAACACGTATTGGATTATTCACTCTGATGGGTCCAGGCAATTGGAGGGCTCGGGGGTTGGAGTTGTGCTTGCTTCGCCTCGAGGTGATAAATTTTGTTATGTTCTCCATTTGATGTTCCCTTGCACTACCAATGCAGTTGAATATGAGGCCTTGCTCCACGGTCTTCGGATGTCTAAGGAGATGAACTTAAGCTGGGTTAGGTGCTTTGGCGACTCAGATTTGGTGGCTCAGCAAGTCTCTGGTACTTGGGATTCCAAGGATCCACTCATCGCGGCTTATCGACGAGAGGTGGACGTTATTGCTGGTCACTTCAAGGGTTATCAAGTTGAGCATGTTGATCGGAGGAAAAATGAAGCGGCGGACGCTTTAAGCCGTTTGGGTTCTCAACGTAAACCAGTGCCGCCTAATGTCTTTCTTGACGTTTTGCATGACCCGTCGGTCAAGTTACCTACAGAGGAGGATTTGGCTATTCCTGACCCGGAAGGTCAGTTGGTGGCGGATCTTCATGTAATTCTGGATTGGACAGTACCTTATTTGGCTTATATGACTCGGGGCGAGTTACCTAAGGATGAAACCTTAGCCAGGCAGATAACCCGGCAGTCTAAGTCAATGACAATTGTTAATGGAGAGCTACATCATCGTAGTGTCACAGGGGCGTTTCAACGTTGTGTTTCTCCAAAATAGGGTTGTGAGGTCCTGCGTGAGATTCATGAAGGAGACTATGGTCATCATGCCGGTTCAAAATCTCTTGTGGCTAAAGCTTTTCGTCATGGGTTTTATTTGTTAACAACTCATGCAGATGCGGAGGACCTGGTCAGCAGGTGTGATGGATGTCAGAAATTTTCACGACGAGCTCATGTGCCGGCTCAAGAATTGTGGATGATTCAAATTACTTGGCCGTTTTGCAGTTTGGGGTTTGATATTCTTGGACCTTTCAAAATATCCAAGGATAAGAAGACCCACCTTTTGGTGGAGGTTTATAAGTTCACTAAGTGGATAGAGCAGAGCCAGTCAGTAAGTGTGATGCAGCAACGGCTGTTCAATTCATGAAGAAGGTGATCTTCCATTTTGGCTTTCCACACAGCATCATAACAGACAATGGCACTAATCTCTCTAAAGGTGCTATGGAAGAATTTTGTCAATGTGAGCATATTCAGCTTGATGTATCGTCACTGGCTCACCCCTAATCTAATGGTCAAGCTGAGAGAGCCAATCAAGATATCTTGAGAGGCATCAAGCCCTGGCTTATGGTTCCCCTGCAGAGGACGCCGGGTTGTTGGGTGGAGGAGTTACCTTCCGTGTTATGGAGCATTAATACCACCCCTAACATATCTACATGATACACGCCTTTCTTCATGGTTTATGGAGCAGAGACGGTTCTCCCTAGTGACATCCGTCATGACTCACCTCGTGTGGCGGCTTATGTTGAAGCTGATAATGAAAAAGCACGTTAGGAAGCACTTGACCTGTTGGATGAGGAGCATGACATCGCAGCGGCTCGTTCAGCGATTTACCAACAAAATCTGCGCCGTTACCACAGCCGCCGGGTTAAAACCAAAACTTTCCAAGAAGGTGATCTGGTGCTCCAGCTTATCCAGGATCAGACTAATATGCACAGGTTCCACTCCGGTTGATAAAGAGCAATTATTACTGTACATAGGAGCCAATGCCCGGGCTATTAGCGTAGCTATTATGGTGGAACGGAAGGAGGCAGGCAAGGATTATCCAGTTCAAAGGGCGGTTTACTACATCAGTGAGGTGCTTATTGAGTCCAAGCAGAGATATTTGCACTGGCAGAAGCTTGTATATGGGGTGTTCATGGACAGCCAAAAGCTTAAGCAATATTTTCTGGGTCATCCCATCACTGTGTTTAGTTCTGCTCCTTTAGGGGACATTATTCAGAACAGAGAAGCCACAGGTTGGGTAGCCAAGTGGGCCATTGAGCTTGGTCCTCATGGTTTGAAATATATGCCTCGCACGGCCATCAAGTCTCAGGCGCTGGTGGATTTCATCAATGACTAGACAGAGCTGTAGATGCCTGAGGAAAAGCCAGATAACACGTATTGGAATATTCACTTTGATGGGTCCAGGCAATTGGAGGGCTCGGGGGCTGGAGTTGTGCTCGCTTCGCCTCGAGGTGATAAATTTTGTTATGTTCTCCATTTGATGTTCCCTTGCCCTACCAAAGCAGTTGAATATGAGGCCTTGCTCCACGGTCTTCGGATGTCTAAGGAGATGAACTTAAGCCGGGTTAGGTGCTTTGGCGACTCAGATTTGGTGGCTCAGCAAGTCTCTGGTACTTGGGATTCCAAGGATCCACTCATCGCGGCTTATCGACGAGAGGTGGACGTTATTGCTGGTCTCTTCAAGGGTTATCAAGTTGAGCTTGTTGATCGGAGGAAAAATGAAGCGGCGGATGCTTTAAGCCGTTTGGGTTCTCAACGTAAACCGGTGCCGCCTAATGTCTTTCTTGACGTTTTGCATGACCCGTCGGTCAAGTTACCTACAGAGGAGGATTTGGCTATTCCTGACCCGGAAGGTCAGTTGGTGGCGGATCTTCATGTAATTCTGGATTGGACAGTACCTTATTTGGCTTATATGACTCGGGGCGAGTTACCTGAGGATGAAACCTTAGCCAGGCAGATAACCCGGCAGTCTAAGTCAATGACAATTGTTAATGGAGAGCTACATCATCGTAGTGTCACAGGGGCGTTTCAACGTTGTGTTTCTCCAAAAGAGGGTTGTGAGGTCCTGCGTGAGATTCATGAAGGAGACTGTGGTCATCATGCCGGTTCAAAATCTCTTGTGGCTAAAGCTTTTCGTCATGGGTTTTATTTGTTAACAACTCATGCAGATGCGGAGGACCTGGTCAGCAGGTGTGATGGATGTCAGAAATTTTCACGACGAGCTCATGTGTCGGCTCAAGAATTGTGGATGATTCAAATTACTTGGCCGTTTTGCAGTTTGGGGGCTTGATATTGTTGGACCTTTCAAAATATCCAAGGATAAGAAGACCAACCTTTTGGTGGAGGTTTATAAGTTCACTAAGTGGATAGAGCAGAGCCAATCAGTAAGTGTGATGCAGCAACGGCTGTTCAATTCATGAAGAAGGTGATCTTCCATTTTGGCTTTCCACACAGCATCATAACAGACAATGGCACTAATCTCTTTAAAGGTGCTATGGAAGAATCTTGTCAATATGAGCATATTCAGCTTGATGTATCGTCACTGGCTCACCCCCAATCTAATGTTCAAGCTGAGAGAGCCAATCAAGATATCTTGAGAGGCATCAAGCCCTGGCTTATGGTTCCCCTGCAGAGGACGCCGGGTTGTTGGGTGGAGGAGTTACCTTCCGTGTTATGGAGCATTAATACCACCCCTAACATATCTATAGTATACACGCCTTTCTTCATGGTTTATGGAGCAAAGACGGTTCTCCCTAGTGACATCCGTCATGACTCACCTCGTGTGGCGGCTTATGTTGAAGCTGACAATGAAAAAGCACGTCAGGAAGCACTTGACCTGTTGGATGAGGAGCATGACATCGCAACGGCTCGTTCAGCGATTTACCAACAAGATCTGCGCCGTTACCACAGCCGCCGAGTTAAAACCAGAACTTTCCAAGAAGGTGATCTGGTGCCCGCGGTTATGTGGCAGATGGGAGTTTTTAATATCCAGGTGTAGAGAACTTGACACTTGACTTAATTAAAATGCGCCAACTGCATGTGTAACCGTGATGGTCTCTTTTCGATGAGGTTCGGGAAGTGAACAGGGTTGGGTTATGATTTAACATAAGTAGTTCAAGATCACTTCTTAATCATTACTAGATTATGACCGTTGTGTAGTTTCTCACCTTATTCTTATATTCATAAGCTAGCCACCATACTCTGCTTAGTGCTTGCTACAACTCCACTTTATATCCATACCTTACCTTTAAGCTTTAATAGTCTTGACACCAAGGGTAATAGAATTCCTGAGTCCTTGTGGCTCACCAAATACTACCAACACAGTTGCAGGTACTGACGAGATTGATGCAGGTGATGTCACTGAACTCAAGTGGGAGTTCGACGAAGACCTTGGCGTTACTATATTTCCTTTCCGGATGATCAATAGTGGTGCTAAGTAGGGTCGATCGGGACTTAGCATGGGTGGTTGTCTTTTATTTGTTTGATTTCTTCCGTAGCCAGACTTTGTGTTCATCTTGAATGATTGTATAACTTGATGTTATTGCGTGACATTGTGGCGGTTGTAAGACAAACCTCGTATTCTATCTATTCAGTACATGTGATGAGCAAAGATAAAACCACTTTTGCGACCATACCAATATGCGCTTATGCCCCAAGTCGTGCCTCGACACATATGGAGTATAGTCGCATATTCGGCGTTACAGCCATGGACCTGGTGGGCTCGGGACTATCATCCTCTCGACGAACAGTCGTCTCCCGATTCGTCTTGTTTTGCTGACCATGTTGGGAATGACAAACGGGGCGCCGCGGCGAGAGCACCAAGGTGGAGGACGACGTAGAGACCTCGGACCGAATGAACCGGAGCGGGGGAAGACAAAGGCGGAGGGCAGTACGAGGGTTGACTTGTTCGGGTGCAGGGTGGGCCGATGGTGCTGCCGCCGCCGGATAATGTGTTGGAGTAGAGGGATGTCCTGGCCAACACCATAGGCTATGATGGGTCACCGAGGCATGTGCGGCAGTGCTGCCAGTCGCTGTATAGGAAGAGGACGAAAGATTGAACAAAATAAAGAGATACAAATGGATAGGTGGTTTCTCCCAGATGTCTGTGTACGAGACCTCCTGGGTCTACCTGAGAAGGGGAATATGTTGGGAGGAAGGAGATTCAAAGCACAACAGCCCAGTGAACTAGTTACATACATAAGCAAATAGCCACAAAAAAAGCAAACATGTTAATGGGTTCTTAGACGAAATATTTCGGACAAAACAGATAATTACGACACATAGTCTAATGCATCAAACACTCAGATTATAAAGGTGCTTAAACAGATAAAGTACATCATCTAGACCTTCCTGGCACACTTGATCATGACGATGCGGCTGTCCGTGTACTTGTCGGTTACGGGAAGCACACACACCCTCATGTCCAAGATCTTCATGTACATGTCATAGCATGCGTATGCGTCCTTGGTCGTGTAGACCTACCACATGTTTAGGTCCTTGCTATCATTGTCTTCTTTCATGTTAGTGTAGCAGGGATCGATGATGGTCTCGGTGAGGTCAACCATGGTGTTAGCTTTCTCGTCCTGTAGGTACTGCTTGAACTCGGCAAGGCAGAGCTTCACCGAGTCCGGATCGTTGGTGTACATCACATTCAACTTGGTGCAGTCATGGGACTGAATGGCGAACTCAAAGGTGAACTCCTTATTGTAGTCCATATCCAGCAGGCTCACCCCTTCGATCGCCATTGGAGTCTCCTCAAATGAACGAGTGGGTAGGCGGCTGCAGTAGTTCGTTTTTCAGCTCTTGGGGAACTGGATTCAACAGTAAATTGAGTTTAAAGTTACTACCCCTCCCTCGCCCGCTGCACTCCTGGAACAACATGCACCCTCGGCGCATTCAAACGCCTCCATTAAGAAACCTATTCCGGCCACACGTCTGTTCATGAGCGATCAACATGCACAACAATTAGAATTATTATTGTCAGCACGCACAGGATCAGCACATTTGTCGCACTTCACACAGATAATACTACCAAGCTTGAACTGTTTGTTATGGTTGATGTCCACTGCATCATCATGCCATGTTTCCTAGCTTGCAAGATTCATAACCAACAAATAATATTCAAATAATAAGTACAACAAAGATGCGGATGTCTACTACACAACCTTCTTCTTGTAGATGTTGTTGGGCCTCCAAGTGCAAAGGTTTGTAGGACAGTAGCAAATTTCCGTCAAGTGGATGACCTAAGGTTTATCAATCCGTGGGAGGCGTAGGATGAAGATGGTCTCTCTCAAACAACCCTGCAACCAAATAAAGAGAGTCTCTTGTGTCCCCAACACACCCAATACAATGGTAAATTGTATAGGTGCACTAGTTCGGCAAAGAGATTGTGATACAAGTGCAATATGGATGGTAGATATATGTTTTAGTAATCTGAAAATATAAAAACAGCAATGTAACTAATGATAAAAGTGAGCAAAACGGTATTGCAATGCTAGGAAACAAGGCCTAGGGTTCATACTTTCACTAGTGCAAGTTGCCTCAACAATAATAACATAATTGGATCATATAACTATATATCCCTCAACATGCAACAAAGAGTCACTCCAAAGTCACTAATAGCGGAGAACAAACGAAAAGATTATGGTAGGGTATGAAACCACCTCAAAGTTATCCTTTCTAATCTATTCAAGAGTCTGTAGTAAAATAACATGAAGCTATTCTTTCCGTTCAATCTATCATAGAGTTTGTACTAGAATAACACCTTAAGACACAAATCAACCAAAACCCTAATGTCACCTAGATACTCCAATGTCACATCAAGTATCCATGGGTATGATTATACGATATGAATCACACAATCTCAGATTCATCTATTGAAACCAACACAAAGTACTTCAAAGAGTGCCTGAAAGATTCTATCGGAGAGTCAAGATGAAAACGTGTGCCAACCCCTATGCATAGGTTCATGGGCGGAACCCGCAAGTTGATCACCAAAACATACATCAAGTGGATCAATAGAATACCCCATTGTCACCATGGTATCCCACGCAAGACATACATCCAGTGTTCTCAAATCCTTGAAGACTCAATCCGATAAGATAACTTCAAAGGGAAAACTCAATCCATTACAAGAGAGTAGAGGGGGCGAAACATCATAAGATCCAACTATAATAGCAAAGCTCGAGATACATCAAGATCGTGCCACCTTAAGAAAACGAGAGAGAGAGAGAGAGACATCAAACACATAGCTACTGGTACATACCATCAGCCCCGAGGGAGAGCTACTCCATCCACGTCATGGAGAGCGCCGAGATGATGAAGATGGCCACCGGAGAGGGATTCCCCCTCCAGCAGGGTGCCAGAACGGGTCTAGATTGGTTTTCGGTGGCTACGGAGGCTTCTAGCGGTGTAACTCCCGATCTATTGTGCTCCCCGAAGTTTTTAGGGTATATGGATATATATGGGAGGAAGAAGTACGCCAGTGGACCTCCGGGCTGTCCACGAGGCAGGGGGCACGCCCAGGGGGGTGGGCGCGCCCCCCACCCTTGTGGGCAGCCTGGGACTCTCCTGGTCCAACATTGATACTCCGTGGGCTTCTTCTGGTCCAAAAATAAGTTCCGTGAAGTTTCAGGTCAATTGGACTGCGTTTGATTTTCCTTTTCTACGATACTCTAAAACAAGGAAAAAACAGAAACTGGCACTGGGCTCTAGGTTAATAGGTTAGTCCCAAAAATCATATAAAATAGCATATAAATGCATATAAAACATCCAAGGTTGATAATATAATAGCATGGAACAATAAAAAATTATAGATACGTTGGAGACGTATCAAATGCCTACACATCTCATTTATTCCCGGCTTGCAAGATTCAAAACCAACAAATAAAATTCAAATAACAAGTACAACAAAGATGCCTACACATCTCATTCATTCCCAGCTTGCAAGATTTAGAACCAACAAATAAGATTCAAATAATAAGTATAACAAAGATACCTACACATCTCATTGATTCCCAGCTTGCAAGATTCAGAACCAACCCATTAGAGCCTTTTAACAAAGTGAATATCGGGATTAAATCCACCTTGGCTAGTCATGTTATACAACCCAAGAACTTGGCGAATGCTCTTGACCATCACAATATCTGTAGTTGAGTATTCCTGTTTGCACATCACAGATAAGAAAGAGCATGATTACTATAATAGTGGCACTCCTTGAACTCAACCTGCAGATCCAGTCGATGATTCAAGTCATGCGACTTTTTCTGCAGTTCACCTGAAATGAAGGAAAGATTACATCATTCAGCTAGCAAGAAGTACTTGCTCTCATGAGCTGGCAGGTTCTTCTTTAGTAGTTGCACTAAAATTAAGCAACATTAAGGTTGGTTGTCCTGCTCATGTAAGGTGCAACTATAATCTTATCCTTTTGTGTAGTTCCACTAAAATAAAGTGCCATTGTGGTGACAGTGATGGCTCATCTTGCAAAGGCTAATAAAATGTTGCATGAGATTACCAACAGAACTTGATGGAGATTTTGGAAACTCCAATCACCATTTTGTGCAGTTCCAATCTAGACACAGATCCAATCCAGACACCATTACGGAGGGGTTCATCATCCTCATTGGTGCCTCTCTGATAATGCGTGAGTAATTCATTGTGGATCTACGGGCCTGTAGTTAGTAGCTAGATGGCTTCCTCTCTATCTTTTGATTCTCAATATAATGGTCTCTTGGAGATCTGTTTGATGTAACTCTTTTTTGCGGTATGTTTGTTGGGATCCGATGAACTTTGAGTTTATGATCAGATCTATGTTTTTATCCATGAAAGTTATTTGATTCTTTCGATCTCTTATATGCATGATTACTTATAGCCTCGTATTTCATATTTGAATCTTTGGTTTAGTTAGGCCGACAAGGTCGATTTTTCTTGCCATGGGAAGAGGTGATTTGTGATGGGTTCGATCTTACGGTGCTTGATCCCAGTGATAGATGAGGAACTAACACATATGTATCATTGCTATTAAGGATAACAAGATGGGGTCTATTTATACATAAATAGATCTTGTCTACATTATGTCATCGTTCTTATTCAATTACTCCGTTTTTCCATGAACTTAATACACTAGATGCATGCTGGATAGTGGTAATTGCCCAATAGTAATTTTTTACCCACCGTATGCTATTTTTCTCAAGAGATGCCACTAGTGAAATCTACGGCCCCGGGGTCTCTTCTTTATTATATTTGCGTCTGTGATTTATTTTTATTTGATTTTATTTTTAGATCTATTAATCCAAAAATACAAAAATACCTTGCTGCAATTTATTATTATTTATTTTATCTCGTGTTCCCGCGAGATCTATTTTTGCAACCTAATACAATTTTACCTATCTTTTTACTCGTGAGGGATTGACAATCCCTCTCTTACATCGGGTTGCAAGTTTTTGTTCTTTATATGCAGGAGTTGTTTACATGGTGTTGTGTGGTTTTCCTACTGGTTCGATAACCTTGGTCTCATCAATGAGGGAAATACCTACCTTAGCTATGCTGCATCATCCATTCCTTTTTGGGGAAATACTAACATAGTTTAAGCTGCATCAGGTTACATGTTGTGCGACCGCCTCACCTGCCGTGGTGATCCGCCGAGTTCGAGACCAGGATAGATTTTTTACGGTGTCAGCCTTGGGCGATTCATCAGGTCGCAGGTTGATGGACAAGGAATTTTGGCTACGGCACTGCAAGTCTAGAGGGATAGTACAGCGATGCAGCAGGCAGGACCAAAAGCGTTTGCAGTTGTTATTTCTTATGTGAAGTTAAGGTTGACCCGTTAAATCAAAGAGAGTACTAGTCCCACGTGAAACTATTCAGAGTCCCGCGTGAAACTATTCAGAGCCAATCGGCCATGGGATGATGCGACCGGCCGCACCACGCTCCACGTGATCTTCTACGACCTCCGCGTTCGCGTTAGCCGCCTGAGCGGCCTCCGTTGCTATGACCCGCACTTATAAGCCGCCTCTACTGTGGTCCACTCACGCTACGCCGTTCTTACCTCTACTGCATCGCCAAGTTACCGTCACCTCTACATCATCGTCAAGATGCCCTGGTGGCCAGCTTCCGCCTCAATCGCTACCCGCGCCAGGCTGGCTTCGAGCAGGAATCGGGGACAGCCATAACTCGGGAATCAACGGCCACAACCCGGACGCCTAGGCCACCGAGGCCACAATCTCAAGCCGCCTCATGGTCGCGGTTCCGCTCGCCGACCTCCGCCTCTGCTGCGGTCCTCACCTGCGTTTCTTCCATAGCCACCCGCCGCTGTTGCTGAGGCCCAGTGTCAAGACGCCATTGCCTTCGCTATCGTGCCAGACATGCTTCATTTCCTTTGAGTCACCGTCCAAGTCTCGCGCGTTGCCTCCACATCTGGGGGCAACACCTGCGAGCCGTCCCCCTATCTCTAAGCCGCCACTGGCCTCTATTGTCGTTGCTTCGTAGGCACGTCCTTGTCGCGAGCCGCTCGCTTCCGCTTCAACTTCGTCTCGCCACTGCGGCTCTTTATCGCAGCCTCAAGTCATTGCTACCATATCGCTGTTAAAAGGCACCACTATTGTCGTGGCTCATCCCGTCGACTTTCCTCTGCCAAGCAAACCTCCGCCTACACGGCATCGCCTCCGCTACGAGTCGGCCCTGCCCTTACCGCCAGGCCGCCTCGGCGTCAACCTCCGTGGCTGGCCCCGAGCTGCCCTTGCCTCGTTGACCTGTCTGGTTCCGCTCCTGAGCCACTAGCTTGACGGATCGCTGAGCCACCACTGCTATCGCGGGTCCATCTTGAGCGTCTGCCTCTGCTGCAAGACGCGCTGTTGCACCATCCCCGCAGCTGTTGTCCCCACAGCCTCACTGCTCCTCCGTCTCCCCACGGCCCTGCTGTCACAGACGCATGTCGAGCCGCCATTCCGAACAACTGCAGGTTGAGCCTCCATCGCCTCATCAAACTGCCGCCATGACCTTGACTCGCCTTCGCTGCTGCACACCGAGCCGGCCCTCTGTCGCCGCGCTCCGCCTCAAGCCAGCATTGTTGAGTCGCCTCTACCTCCGCGCCGCTGCTCTGGCCAAGGCTGTGACCTCGAGCCGATGGCCTGCGGGTCGTAGCCTCCCTGGCCATGCTCCGCCTCACCCAGACATGACTCCTCCCTTTTCATCCGCGCGCCCGGACTAGCCACAGTCTTCCTTCACCATGCTACGCCTCCAAGTTGCCTCTTCTAGCGCGTCATAAGCCACCGGCCAACACCGTCGCCGCGACCCCTCTCCAACCCGTCGCCGTCGCGGACGCACCTCCAAATCACCTCCGCTGACTCGCTTTAGTCCTAAGCGGCCTTGTACCGGGCCATTGCCCCTTTCCAAGCCGCCTTCACCACAACGGCTATTACAACGCCTTGACTCGCCGTGTTTGACTCACTGCCTGCCGTCACCGTCTCCGCCGCAGGTTTTTGTCTTGCGTCGTGACCCGCTTGTTGCGTTGTGGCCGTCCCCACGGACGAGCGTTGAGACGCCGATTTTTAAGCCGCAGTTGTTCAAACTGCCACAAGCCATCTGCAGCGGACGCTGTTCAGGGTCGCGCGTGGCCGCCACCGCCTTGAGTCGTCACTTCCTTTGCCGGCCCTCGCTCCGAGCTGGCTCCATCGCGGCCTTCCTGAGCCGCCTCGCCTCCACCTCGCCGGGCGACCTCCGAGCCCGATGTCGCAGCACGAGCTGCCACCGATGCTTGGCCCTCCAAGTCGCTTCCACTCCTGCACAGTCGCCGCTGCGGCCATGGTTTTGCCCTGCTCGAGGGCCTCCTTGGCCTCTTCTCCCTTACTCTCCCTTGTAAGCAAAAAATAAAAAAGATGAGAGGAGGTCGGTTGAGAGAAAGGAAGTAGTGGGCAGTTTTAAAAATATCCAATGGTCAACATGACCCCAAGGATCCCTTTTGAGCCGCCTGGTGCCCTTTTTGCCACGGTGGCGCTTTAAGCCACCACCTCTGCCGTTGTTGCTGTAACCCTATGGCTGATAATTTTCGATAAAACATATCAGGTGATACATCTCTATTTTCTTCAAGAACAATTACTCTTGTCTGTGAAATTTCTCATGCAGAGTACTTTGTCATTACAAAAGAGACCATCAAGCTATGGGTATGGATCTCCTATTTGTATTACTCGGTGAATGGACGTGCGCCAATTCGCCGCCCCTATAGCTCGGTCTACATCGACTTGCCGGGACCCTGCCTGCTTACTACTCAACGGACATGTGCAAATTCACCACTCATCCGGCTCGGTCTACATCAACACGCTGGAGCCCACCCGTTTGCACGAGCTGCTTATTGAGTGCAAGCAAGTCACTGCTCCGGTGGCCCGGTTTTCTTCCAACATCTCTTGAGTACATCATAATATATTATCAGCCTCCGCCTTCACCGGATGATCTAATGGGCAGGCACATCAGCCACCGCCACTGCGGTTGAGTTAACTTCAATAAACCAGCTAGGATGAACAACTGGCCAGATTACTGACACAAATCATATGGGGTCATTTATAACCCGCCACGGTCGACCTCAACCTTCCGTGGATTCATCTTGCGTTATCAATGCCAAGGATATACAATGAGTGTTGCGAAGATCATCAACTCGCCAGTTTGCCTCCAATTTCAACACATTCCAGTATTCCGTTGTTCAACTATATGCCAGTTTATATCATGGTCAAGTATGGAGAATCTCATGCTAACTCCTCGAGTCGTCTTAAGACTCGGGGGCTACACTGACATGACTCAGCAAATTTTGCCAGTTTCAGCAAATTGAAGAACCCCAGGACATTGGAGGGAAAAATAATCCAGTCCCGGAGGCTACTGCCACATTGATGAAAATTTAAAGGCCGTCAGAAAATTTCTAGCTTAAAAAGAAGGATTCCGATTTAAAATCCAGCTCAAGGGAAATCTATCTCTCACAAAGTTTTGAGCTCTCAATGTTCGGTTAAAAGTCTGGTTCAAGATGAATCCATCTCTCGCAAGTTCGAGTTTTCAGAAGAAAAAAAATTAAAGGTTGCCACAGAGAACTTGCTACCATGATGCGCGGTTCAAACATGGATATCCTGCTTTATTGGCCTTATCATATTATGATCAACGTAATAAAGTCGGCATCCCTGAAACTTGGGGTGTCTGTCATTTCATCTCATATTTATTGGGCATGAGTCTTCATTAATTGATCATAAGGGCACTAGGGGGCTTCCAACTCACTGAGTTTAGCTTAAAAAACCCTTTTGACCCAGCAAAAATGCATATTGGTTAAACCTGTTGTATGCTTGATGCTACTCTGAACAAGATGACCCACCGTACTCTTGACAAGTCAATCTTCATGACCCTGAACTTGTCAAGGTTAAAATGGAGACTTAAGTCATGTGAGAGTCGGCTTACTGATAGCGAGGATAAACCAAGGCTATTAAACCAGCTTCATTGAAACTTGGTTAAACGTGCCTTTTTGCAAGATGATACTCTGACCCCATATACTCTCGATAAGTCAATCCATATGGACCTTGAACTTATCCAGGTTAAAACATCGATTGGTTCATGTGAGATCCGACTTATAGAAGGCGAGGATAAACCAGTAGCTATCATGCTCGTTTCATTGAAGTAAAGACTCGAGGCTCGAAAACAGTCATTTTTATACTTTGTCATCATACACATACATCATTATACATTTCATCATCCGTTGCATCATCATTACATCATCATACCATGCATCATATATGCATGGATATACTGTTTTATGTTACAGGCACCGGTTTTCATACCGGGTTACATTATTCAAATCTTTAATAGCCAAACTGGCTGAATTTTCATTATGGTTATCATAACTTGTATTGGATGATTGAGGTTTTCAAAGCCCCTTCAGAGTAATGGCTATTATTCCCTCATCCAAAAATACCAGCTTGCAACAAGAAGCATGGTTCAAGATGGATAGGCAAAGCTTTCAGTAACATCATCCAAACAGTGGATATGATTTTATTCTACAATGGAAGGAATAGTCCCGAGTCGCTGCAGGCACATGACCCAGCACTTGGGGGCTACATTATTAAAATCAAGATTACATCAAGTATGCAAGTCCCATGTCACTAAAAGAATGTAGCACAACACATGGGGGCTAATGCAAGTTGCTTTTCATCACATTCTCAATAGATCCGGTTATCTCAGGGAGATGAGCTGGACTTCCATCATTTTCGAAGTCCCAGCCCAGTATTATCTTACTGAGCTGGCCCTTGGGGGCTACACATTGCACGTCAAGTCTATATAATCACATCTGCAGAAAAACCTGCTCATTATAGCATAATTACCCGGCCCTTGGGGGCTACACTAGCTGAAGTTTTATAAGCATAAGACTGGTACAAGTCCCAGGATTGATGCAGGCAAGACAACCAGGCACTTGGGGGCTACACATGTGAAGTACAAACTATTCAGTTTATGACTGGTGACTGAGATGAACAACCCGGATTTCTTCAAGGTTACAGTATTTATATTGAAGCAAGTCTTAAGCTATCACTTTGTTCTACTCAAGACTTTGGGGCTACAGGTGAAGGAGAACACCTTAAAAAATTTGTGTTGAGCAAACTAGGTCTAATTCTTTTATGGAGAAATTTGCAAAGATTATTTGTCTAAGCTATTCAGACAACTTAAGATCATATGAAATTTTTATCAAAGTCTAAAGTATTGAACAGTTGGCACAACATCAGATGAATTTTATCAAGTCAAGGTAGTTGAAGATAATAAGGGTTATTTTCTCCAAGGAGCCAACATCAAGTTTATATATATGACAGAGATTCGGATATTTTAGGAGCTGATTAATTGGTATTTTTTGAGTGAGCCAGTCCCTTTACATATTTTTATTTTAAGAGTTTAGCATGAATAAATTCAAAGCTAAACTAGGGGCTAATGTTGGGGATATTCCCCACGACCAAGACCCGGTAGGTGAGACCGGACTGGTGAGACCCGGTATGTGAGACCCGGTTGGTGAGACCCAGTTGATGAGACCTGGTAGGTGAGACCCGGCTTGTGAGAACCGGTTGGTGAGACCCGGTATGTGAGACCCGGCAGATAGTCTTTAACCCAAAGACAATCTATAACCCGGCAGGCAGTCTCTAACCTGGCAGACAGTTATGACCCGGCAGACAATTATGACCAGGCAGACAGATTGTGACCCGGCAGATGCATGGATTCATGGAGATGAGTCTCAGAGATGAGTCACCTGGGGTTAAGAAGCCCATGAAGATAAGCCCAAGACGTTAATAAGCCCACGGTAAGAAGTCGGAATAGTTTAAGTATTAATCCGACTTGGACTCTACAAGTAACCCACCCCTTCAACTTATATAAGGAGGGGCGGGGTGCCCCAATAGGATAAGGTTTTTTCTAGACGTCTCAATAGACAATTCTTAGACAACATCAAATTAGATGCTCTCGAGATAGAGGTAGTGAAACCTCACGCTTGTAACCGAGATCGTCATGATTATCAATATCAATCAAGCAGGATGTAGAGTTTTACCTCCACCCTGAGGGGCCGAACCTGGGTAAAAACTCGCATCACTCATCCCACTCAACCCCTCTCAAGCTTCCAGTTAGATGCATTGGCCTCACGACCAAGTCCTCACACTAAGTACATTTGCCGTGACAAAACCATGACAGTAAAAGTGACCACTGTCAATGTTGCGTTGCAACCTTCATGCAACGATCACTCCAAGATTATAAAGTTTAATTCCTATGAAAGAGTGTGTATGAGGCTCAGGTCAGGAGCACATAGTGTGTTGCTATCCTGTTTGCCCACAATGCATTTGCCATTGAAGAGTGCAAAGTAATGAATTGAAGGAAAAATATATGCTCTTTATTCTAGCTTATGTCACTCCTTTATCGTCAATGTAACAAAGACTAGCCAAAAATGACTCATACTCTGATTGGTGGTTCGTCCAGGGAACCCCAAGATGGAATCTTACATGCAACACAGAACGCTGCTAGAGGCATAGTGAAAGCATTATCATAAAGGCTAAATGAAACTCTAGACTCACGAGGATGATATTTAAATTTCTTAGTGATGTCTTTATGGGTTAGATATCTTGCATGCACTTATCTGCGATGAAGGGAGGGAGCTTGGTGTTGTGAACATACTGCTCAAACTCTTCATTGATACATGTACCAACCATGCCATAGGCACGATTTGGTGTCGGTGTCTCGCATCGAGCATGCACTTGGCTCAACATAGGACTGTTGTATTGAGCTCCCGCTTGATGATACCTCCGAGGACCTCTGATGACTACTACGCAACATTATTCTTGTAGACTCATGTTGGGCATCCAAGTGTAGAGTTTTGGAGGATGAAGATGGTCTCTCTCAAGTGGATAACCTAAGGTTTATCAATCCGTGGGAGGTGTAGGATGACGATGGTCTCTCTCAAACAACCCTACAACCAAATAACAAAATGTCACTTGTGTCCCCAACACACAAAATACAATGGTAAATTGTATAGGTGCACTAGTTTGGTGAAGAGATGCTGATACAAGTGTAGTAATGATAGTAGATATTGATTTTTGTAATGGTGACAATAAAAAAGCAAGATAACGAGTAGCAAAAGTGAGCACAAACGGTATTTCAATGCTTGAAAATGAGGCCTAGGGTCCGTACATTCACTAGTGCAATCTCTCAACAATGCTAATATAATTGGATCATATGACCATCCCTCAATGTGCGATGAAGAATCACTCCAAAGTTCCTATCTAGTGGTGAACATAAGACGAAATTGTTTGTAGGGTACGATCTCAAAGCTATTCTTTCTGATCAATCTATCCTAGTGTTCGTACTAAAATAGCACCAAGCTATTCTTTCCGGTCTATCTATCCAAGAGTTTGTACTAAAATAACACCATATGATACACATAAACTAACTCTAATGTCACCTAGATACTCCAATGTCACTGCGAGTATCCTTGAGTTGATTATACGATATGCATCAAACAATTTCAGATTCATAATACTCAATCCAACACAAAGAACCTCAAAGAGTGCCCCAAGATTTCTACCGGAGAAACAAAGACGAGAACGTGCATCAATCCCTATGCATAGATTACCCCAATGTCACCTCGGGAATCCGCGAGTTGAGTGCCAAAGCACATATCAAGTGAATCAATATGATACCCCATTGTCACCACGGGTATTCATAGCAAGACATACATCAAGTATTCTGAAATCCATAAAAGTATTTGATCCGATAAAATGAAATCTCAAAGGGAAAACTCAATTCATCACAACAATATAGAGAGGGGAAACACCATATGATCCAACTATATTAACAAAGCCCACGATACATCAAGATCGTGCCATCTCAAGAACATGGGAGAGAGAAAGAGATAGTAAACACATAGCTACTGGTAGAAACCCTCCGCCCGAAGGTGGAATACTCCCTACTCATCATGGTGGCCATACGGATGATGAAGATGGCCACCGATGATCATTTGCAACTCCATCGGAGTGCTGGAACAGGGTCTAGATTGGTTTTTCATGGCTACATAGACCTGCAGCGGCTGAACTTCTGATCTATCTATTCCATAAAAATTCTCCAAAAAGTTTCGCTGCATTTGGACTACGTTTGGTATTGATTTTTTGTGATGTAAACAACAAGTAAAAAATAGCAACTGGCACTAGGCACTGTGTCAATAGGATAGTCCCAAAAAATGATATAAAGTTGCTATAAAATGATTTTAAAACTTCCAAGAATAATAATAAAACAACATGAATACTTCATAAATTATAGATACATTGGAGACATATCAGTATCCCCGAGCTTAATTCCTACTCATCCTCGAGTAGGTAAATGATAAAAGAAATAATCTATGAATTGTGAATGCTAGCAAACTGCATAAGTTTGATCAATGATGTAACATCCCAAAATTCTAAATTTTGGAATGTTATAATAAATAGATAGATTTGATTGTTTTTTTGATTGTGGAGTGATTGATTGACTAAAAGTGAGTGAATTCGAAACCTTTTTGAAAGTGAAATGAGAGGGAATAAAAGGACTTTCCCAAAATTTTCATTTTTGCATTTATGATCTCCATGAATTCAAATTCTTTTCATCATAAAACCCTGGAGAGAAGATGACATGACTTCTTCCATTTAAATAAATGAAAAGGATTTTTGAAATATTTGAATTCCATTTGGAGATATTTTCCAATTCAGAAACTTTAAGCAACTCAATGATTTTCACGAGCGAAGATAAAATGACTTCTTCAAAACATATGAAATATGAGTTGGGAGTTTAAAAGGATCAAATTCAAAGTCCTTTTGGAAATTATTTTCAATTTGAAGTTATTTGGGTTGTATTCAAATTATTTTTCTCCAAAAATAAAATATACAAAAATTAGGGTAAAATGATTCCCTGCATCTGAAAATTGGAGATAAATAAATTTGAAATTATTTTGGTATTTTTAAAATGATTTTTATTGGATTTTATTAGAGCAGAAGCACTATTTGAATTATTTGAATTTTTGCGGATTTTATTTGATGTTAGAAAAATGTTCATGTCGTAGAAAGTTTTTTTCTGAAAATTTTGATATATAATATGCCTATATAAAATTTTTATCTTATTTTCGTTATTCAGTTTCCCTTTCTGTTTCTATTTAAAAAAATTTTATGTACAGCCCATAACTGTATGCATGGCATCGGACGCCCCATCATTTTAGTTTTTCTTGCCTTCTACATGGGCCAGGCCCAGCCAGCCTTTTCATTTTTTTCCTTAGGCCGAATTTTGTTTAGAAAAAAAAACTGCAGCTGCAGCGTGCGCGCGGCCGGCCGAAGGCCTCTAGGCCCATGCGAGCCGCCTCTTTTCTTCTCTGTTTCTTTTCTTTTCATCTACGTTTAGTCCCATATTGTCTAGCCTTTGACCTTTAAGCCTCTCTTCCACCAATAAATATAGACCTATATAGCCTTCAAAAATCATCCGATTTCGATTAAATCGATATTTTGGTTTGACTAGATTCACTAAAGAAAAATTATTTCTTTTCTCCGGCGGGACTTCTAGAAATTGTCTCCTCTCTCCGAAGTCATTTTTCTCTCTACCTTATAAAGGTATCTTTCTTCATATATACTTCCGTAGCTTATTATTTCTAGACTAGTATGGTAGAATAATTAGATTATCAATTAGTCTCTGTATTTATACATTAGACATAGAATTTTGTCAGCCGTAGTTATTTTACTTCCGTAAAACAACTTGACCCTGATTTTTTAAATAGCCATAACTTTTTACTCGTTCATCCAAATTAGATGAAACCAACGCCTATAGTTTCGTCTTGTTTTTACCTATCCAGTTAACCTGTCACGTCAACTTTTTGAAATTTTCAAATTTCGAAATTTGTTTAGATTCATATTCAAACTTCTTTTGTTCATAACTTGAGTTCCGTAACTCCATTTGAGTTGATTCTTTTTGCAAAGCGAAGCTCTTGACCTAAACTTTCTGATAAGGCCAAATCCACCTAACTTTGGTACTATTAGAAACTGTTTTATGTTGCAAGAGTTATTTTCTTGTTTTCGAAGTTTTCTGTGATGTGTTCTTCGATTCTTTTGCTTGATTGCTTATGTGTGGTTACTATTGCTTGCTTACGATAGATTGACCGGAGTGTGACGAGTAGAACTATCAAGAGTTTTGACTGCGAATCATCTTCATCAACAGTACAAGCAAGTTCACACTTTGATCATATCCCTTTCATACCCAGTTTTTATGCATTAGTTTCACAGTCAAACATTGCATGAGTAGGATTGATAACATGTGGGTATTGGGAAGTAGTTGATGAGGTAGGAACCTATTGCCCTGCATTCAAACCTTGGGAGTTACTATTACGTTATGCTTATATTGCTCGCAGACGTGGATTGGGTTTGAGTGTATTCCATGACAGATGTGAGATTGTTAATTAATGGTTAAACTTAAGGTGGCAACTTTAATACACATCTGGGTGGATCGAGGCACCTGGGTATTCCAGTGATTGTCTATTTTTGTTTATGGAGCGCCACCCAGGCTCAAAGGGATCATGAGATTATTCATACTAAAAACTTCCGTGTGCAGCCACAAGCTACTATGGGCTCTAGCATAGTTGATTAAGTCGTGCGAACTCTTACAGTGGTAGACTAGCAAATGTAGGGGAAAGTAGGTGTAACGGTCTAACCGATCGTAAGGTGCTAGCGCTTCTGAAAGTCTATGTCTTGGTCATCCGTTTCTCAAACACCATTTAGTGCGAGAATCCCAATGGAGGAGATCGAGTCTTGTGGGGAAAAGTGTGCAAACCTTTGCAGAGTGTACAAACTAAGCATGATTAGCCGTGTCCCCGGTTATGGACATCTTGAGTATCTAGTACTTGGATTATCATGTTGATCTCATCACTCTATAATTAATTTGTTGGGTTGTTAATGATTACTTTTAATTGGGATTGAGAGGGGGTTTACCTTCTCAATGTTTTCAACAAACTTTGTAGTTAAATAAAATTTATTCCTTTGCAGTAGGGAAAAATTGGCTTTTCGCAAAACATATTAACCCTACAGCCTCCACCAGCCATATATGCATGTAGTGATAGTTATTATTCATCATTATCCTATGGTGTGAATTTGCTAGTACATTCAATGCACTGACCATTTGTGGTTGCAACGTCTCATGTTGTAGGAATCTTACGACGAGTAAGTGATACGTTGGGGTTACGATTTCTACACTCAACTTTGCTGCTGGTGTTGATGGGAATCCACAACCTTGTTACTTCCGCTATTTGGATTGAGGTAATAGTAATTACGTTACTTTATACATGTGATTTACCTCTGTTATAAATCCTCGAGTATTGTGTGTGTCAGAATACCGATCCAGGGATGACACTTAAGCACAGAGACTTGACCATCTGAGGTTGGGTCGCTACAAGATGGTATCAGAGCACATGTTGACTGTAGGACGTGACCCCTAGAAACTGGCAAGCCCATAGCAAAGATTTTTCTCTACAACTTTCCCTTTCAAAAAGATCTTTTACCTATCTTCTCTTTCGAGATTATTAAAATACCCGCTTTTAGTGGGACCATACCCCCTTTCCCTTTTGACCACACGAAGATTCGACTGATGAGACCACTCCAAGAAGTACAAGATATCGGACAACCGAGACCATTCGGAATGAAGAGGATTTTACCATACATTATGATAATGGAAACTACAACTGTTGAAGACTCTGAAGACTAGGAGAATTTGAAGACTCTGAAGAATTTCCCGATTAGTATGACTAGGAAGACTACCCTTATGGAACTTGGCAGACTATGGAAACTGTCAATACCGGAGATCAAGGTGTGTTGGAGAAAGACTGGAACATGGAGCATTAGAACTGGAAGTTTTTGTAAATAAAACCCCAAGCTAGGAGATATCAATTATGGAATGAAAGGTCATGGCAGTAACATGGGCATATACATGGCTAACCATGGAGTTATCGTCGCTTATGCTATTATCACCGTGCCAAGTTAAGCATGCATTTCTTCGGAAGGATTGGATGGTAGAAGGCTGATGGAGCACCTATCAGCAAGAGAGGAAGTTTTAATCTTAGCCAGTGTATCACCAGGATCTAGAGTATTACATCAAGAATTTTAAGATGGACCTGCAGGAAGCCGTATTTGACGAGAAAGCATTTCATGAAGAACTTAGGAGCAAGAAGCTGAAGCAGCCAAGCTAGCGGAATAAAACCTTGAGATACAAGAGATTCGTCAGGAAGTAAAGGACAGTAGGACCATGGTTCATGCCAAGGATGTTGAAACCCAGAAGTTTGGAACGCAACTCCAGAAATATTAAATGACATCACGAGAGACTTCGCGTCAATAGAGATGATCTGGCAAAAAAACTTGTGAAAGACAAGCACGATCGGAAGAAGCAATCGGAGACATGAACAAGACTTCAAGAGTTTGGTGATATTGACTTTTAGAAGACCAAACCCCAGTTATATCCCTATGTTAGATGTGACGATTGTGAGCTATCATTTGTTTGATGTTTTTCCGACAGCCACAATAAAAATCTGTCTTTTCAAAACTTTTATTTGTATTGTGTGTATCCCTCTCTATCTCTCTTACCCCACCCCAAACCCCTGGACCCAATAGAGGATGAATGGAGATGAAACCATATTTTCTATACCGATGAGTCAATTGGAGACAGACCGTTGGATTCAGAACATGGAGGATCATATGGAGAATAACACTATAATCGGAAAGGATATGGCCCAGCATGCTCTTGCGTGCTTTGAAAGAGGTGCCACTACCTGGTAGAGGATGTACCAAACCATCAATGGATGGCAAGGAGTAACCACTTGGACGGAATTTAAGTGGACTTTGTTAAAGTCTTGCCTTGTGTCCCAGAAATTGAAGCCTTATGGGAAGGATATGAAGAAACCTTGTGCACACAAGCTTTGTGGAGAAATAGGACACAACCATAAAGAAAACAAGGACGAATACCTTCATAATCGGAGGATTACCAAAGGAGTTAGCCGAGGATCTTAGGGAACTTTAGTTGGAGATTGTTCCCAAAGGTTTTGTTACAACAATGGAAGTTCAGTCTACATTGTTGGGAAAGATCCGTGAAGCTCAGAAGGATGACAAAGAGATTGCTGAGGTAAAAGAGGGGATAAGCAAAGGACAGGCCAAAGTTTTTCGTAAGGATGAGAACGACACCTTATGGTTCGAGGATCGTGTATATGTGCCCAATAATGCAAAGATCAGGAAGTTAATACTTCAGGAGGCTCATGACTCACCATACTTGATTCGCCCTGGAAACACCAAGATGTATTTGGATTTGAAGGAGCGTTTCTGGTGGACTGGTATGAAGAAGGATATTGCGGAGTATGTAGTCATAGGTGATGTATGCCAGAGAGTAAAGGAAGAGCATCAGAAGCCAACAGGATTACTACAGCCTATGTCGATACCCTAATGGAAGTGGGATAAGCTTGTCATGGATTTCATTACCAGATTTCCCAGAACCCGATCGGGATATGATTCTATCTGGGTAGTAGCTGATTCGCTTGACCAAAGTGGCTCACTTTATCCCAGTGAAAACCACCTATACAAGTGCAAAGTTGGCCAAGATATATATGACCAGGATCGTATGTCTGCATGGAGTTCCGAGGACCATCGTATCAGATAGAGGAACACAGATTACCTCAAAGTTTTGGAATCAGCTGCACCAGACTTTGGGTACTAGGCTAGAGTTCAGTACAGCCTTTCATCCGTAGACAAATGGATAGACCGAGAGAGTTAATCTGATTCTGGAGGACATGCTGAGAGCGTGTGCGCTAAATTATGGATCTAGTAGGGATGATAATCTACCTTACGCGGTGTTCCCATACAACAACAGTTACCAAGCCAGTTTGAAGATGGCCCCTTTTGAAGCTTTGTATGGGAGAAGGAGCCAGCCACCGTTGATGTGGGATGAAGTTGGAGACCGTCAGTTATTTGGACCAAATGTGATCAAGGAGTCCGGGCACTACCTCAGCCGTTGCCCAAAAAGGAAACCTCGAGACTTGTCAGAAGTAATATGTTTCTGCTATAATGAAGCAGGGCACTCTGCCAGAGATTGTCCCAAAGAGAAGGAGCCTTGAGCTAAATAGTTTATTTTGCAAGAAAGAAATGTAGTAGTATAAGTAGTGGGAACAACTCTTTTGTATTGAGGTGTTGTGTTGAGGCATGTAATGAAAACCAGGAGATTGTAATCACTGGAGAATCAATTAAGTCAGCCTCGTTGGTACTGATTGGATACTACCCTATGAAGCAAGAGTTTGACCATTTTCGAGGATATGAGAAGTATGATCTATGGATGGTTGGAACATTTAAGGGTGGTAGTACCCTATGAGGAGATTTGACCCCTGGAAATGATAATGATGTACCACGAAGTGGACTTCATAAGTATAATTTTTATCTCGGTATGTGGGATATCCCCAAGAGTATGAAGAGATGAAGTACTATTGGATAAAGGAGGTATGATGTTGGAAATATGGAGAAATTGCAACTCCATGATGAGTTTGAGTAAGCACGTCTTAGTCTTGTACAAATAGAAGGAAGGGAGGCAATACAATTGGATGGATTTTAAGTATGCTAGGAATCTGGAAGTTCGATGTTGGAATAACGATCAGTTGCCCCAAGGATGAGTTCAAGGTTTACAAGTGATGAGATGGGCCATAACCCACATGCCCCAGGACCTGCCAAAAAGCAAGCACACTCTTGCTGAAGGAAAAACCCTGGAAGAGATACGACCTTACCCGCTGATGATTTTATAGGAGTAACGCAAAACCTGAGAGTGGTGAAGGAACGATAGATGATTGTTTGGCTGACAGAATCCATGGATTTATCCGAACCCAGTTTGTCGACAAGAGAAATTCTGTAATGCTTGTGAGGATGACCGAGTGTTAGAATGCGATATTCACTAAACCATATACAAGGTAATGATTTGAGTGCGGGATGGATTGATCACCATACCGACTTACTCTTATTATCGCCTTGCTATATGGGATGGTAAATCTGAGTGACTTACCTATAATAGAGAGATGACGATCAAAATCTTGTTTAAACCTTAGAATGGTATAGCAATTTTTCCCTAGTACAAGGATGCTTTTGCCAACCATAGGTTATACGGTGAGGATCAACCAGACCCCTTCCCTGCAGGAGAAACCATGAATTGATGACCACCATGAGATATCGATAGTTGTTTAGTTTTGGCACCAGACCCGTCAGCTAAGAAGACCCAGTCATTGAAGAACCTTACCAAGATGAAAGGATAGAAGAATTGCGGTAAAGGTTATGCCACTACCGGAAGAGCCCAGAGAAGGAATTTTCCCGAGAATTTGAGGAGACCGACCCCATCAAGAATAAGGAGGAGTAAATGAGTTTACATGGAACAATAACCATGTTTCTAAGGGTGGTAGCACCCCAGACCCCCTGTGATGATTGATGGATTTCGAGAAGACCCCCAAACCCAACCTATTTCTTTCTAGCATCTCGAGGACGAGATTCATTTTAAGGGTGGTAGGTTTGTAACATCCCAAAATTATAAATTTTGGAATGTTATAATAAATAGATAGATTTGATTGTTTGTTTGATTGTGGAGTGATTAATTGACTGAAGGTGAATGAATTCAAAACCTTTTTGAAAGTTAAATGAGAGGGAATAAAAGGACTTTCTAAAACATTCATTTTTTCATTTATGATCTCCATGAATTCAAATTCTTTTCATCATAAAACCCTATAGAGAAGATGACATGACTTCTTCCATTGAAATAAATGAAAAGGGTTTTTGAAATATTTGAATTCCATTTGGAAATATTTTCCAATTCAGAAACTTTAAGCAACTCAATGATTTTCACGAGCGAAGATAAAATGACTTCTTCAAAACATATGAAATATGAGCTGGGAGTTTAAAAGAATCAAATTCAAAGTCCTTTTGGAAATTATTTTCAATTTGAAGTTATTTGGGTTGTATTCAAATTATTTTTCTCCAAAAATAAAATATACAAAAAGTAGGGCAAAATGATGCCCTACGTCAGAAAATTGGAGATAAATAAATTTGAAATTATTTTGGTATTTTTAAAATGATTTGTATTGGATTTTATTAGAGTAGAAACACTATTTGAATTATTGGAATTTCTGCGGATTTTATTTGACGTTAGAAAAATGTGCATGTCGTAGAAAATCTTTTCCCGAAAATTTTGATATATAATTTGCCTATATAAAATTTTTATTTTATTTTCATTATTCAGTTTCCCTTTCTGTTTCTATTTTAAAAAATTGTACGTGCGGCCCATAATTATTTGTTGCCCACATGCGCTGCATAGTGGCATCGGGCGCCCCATCATTTTAGTTTTTATTCTCTCCTACATGGGCCAGGCCCAGCCAGCCTTTTCGTTTTTTTCCTTAGGCCGAATTTTGTTTAGAAAAAAAAGCTGCAGCCGCAGCGTGCACGCGGCCGGCCGAAGGCCTCTAGTCACACGCGAGCCGCCTCCTTTCTTCTCTGTTTCTTTTCTTTTCATCTACGTTTAGTCCCACATTGCCTAGCCTTTGACCTTTAAGCCTATTTTGCACCAATAAATATAGACCCATAAAGCCTTCAAAAATCATCCGATTCAGATTAAATCGATATTTTGGTTTGACTAAATTTACTAAAAAAATCATTTCTTTTCTCCGGCAGGACTTCTGGAAATTGTCTCCTCTCTCCGAAGTCATATTTTTCTCTACCTTATAAAGGTATCTTTCTTCATATATACTTCCGTAGCTTATTATTTCTAGACTAGTACGGTAGAATAATTAGATTATCAATTAGTCTCTGTATTTATACATTAGACATAGAATTTTCTCAGTCGTAGTTATTTTACTTCCGTAAAACAGCTTGACCCTGATTTTTCAAATAGCCATAACTTTTTACTCGTTCATCCAAATTAGATGAATCTAACGCCTATAGTTTCGTCTTGTTTTCACCTATCTAGTTAACCTGTCACATCAACTTTTTGAAATTTTCAATTTCGAAATTTGTTTAGATTCATATTCAAACTTCTTTTGTTTGTAACTTGAGTTCCGTAACTCCGTTTGACTTGATTCTTTTTTTCAAAGCGAAGCTCTTGACCTAAACTTTCTGATAAGGCCAAATCCACCTAATTTTGGTACTGTTAGAAACTGTTTTATGTTTCCAGAGTTATTTTCTTGTTTTCGAAGTTTTCAGTGATCTTTTCTTCGATTCTTTTGCTTGATTGCTTATGTGTGGTTACTATTGCTTGCTTACGATAGATTTACCGGAGTATGATGAGTAGAACTATCAAGAGTTTTGAGTGCGAATCATCTTCATCAACAGTACAGGCAAGTTCACACTTTGATCATATCCCTTTCATACCCAGTTTTTATGCATTAGTTTCACACTCAAACATTGCATGAGTAGGATTGATAACATGTGGGTATTGGGAAGTAGTTGATGAGGTAGGAACCTATTGCCCTGCATTCAAACCTTGGGAGTTACTATTACGTTATGCTTATATTGCCATGCTATGCTCGTAGACGTGGATTGGGTTTGAGTGTATTCCATGACAAATGTGAGATTGTTAATTAATGGTTAAACTTAAGGTGGCAACTTTAATGCACATCTGGGTGGACTGAGGCACCTGGGTATTCCAGTAATTGCCTGTTTTTCTTTATGGACCGCCACCCAAGCTCAAAGGGATCATGAGATTATTCATGCTAGAAACTTCCGTGTGCAGCCACAAGCTACTATGGGCTCTAGCATAGTTGATTAAGTCGTGCGAACTCTTAAAGTGGTAGACTAGCAGATGTAGGGAAAAGTAGGTGTAACGGTCTACCCAATCGTAAGGTGCTAGTGCTTCTGAACGACTATGTCTCGGTCATCCGTTTCTCAAACACCATTTAGTGCGAGAATCCCAACGGAGGAGATCGAGTCTTGTGGGGAAAAGTGCGCAAACCTCCGCAGAGTGTACAAACTAATCATGATTAGCCGCGTCCCCGGTTATGGACGTCTTGAGTATCTAGTACTTGGATTATCATGTTGATCTCATCACTCTATAATTAATTTGTTGGGTTGCTAATGATTACTTTTAATTGGGATTGAGAGTGGGTTTACCTTCTCAATGTTTTCAACAAACTTTGTAGTTAAATAAAATTTATTCCTTTGCAGTAGGGAAAAACTGGCTTTTCGCAAAATATATTAACCCTACAGCCTCCACCAGCCATATATGCATGTAGTGATAGTTATTATTCATCATTATCCTATGGTGTGAATATGCCAGTACATTCAATGTACTTACCCTTTGTGGCTGCAATGTCTCATGTTGCAGGAATCTTGCGACGAGTAAGTGATACGTTAGGGTTACGATGTAACGCTCTCGATGCGGCTATTTCTCCTACATGTCGAATCACGACTTAGAGGCATAACCACATTGAAAGCAATGTCGCAAGTAAGGTAATCTTCACAACAACCCATGTAAATAGATAAAAGGGGAAAGGATACATAGTTGGCTTACACTCGCCACGTCACACAAATACATGAATAACATTACAATCATCCAATACACTCATGGTCGGACTACGACACCAAAATAAACACCAACCCCTACATGCGACACGTTCCCCAATCGCCCCAACTGGGCACCACTACTGATCATCTTGGAAAGACACATAGTAACGGCGAGAGTGTTCATCGAACTCCCGCTTGAGCTCAAGCGCATCGTCTGGAGCGGTAGCATCGGTCCCTGCATCTAGTTTGGAAGTAAACTGTGAGTCACAGGGACTCAGCAATCTCGCACCCTCGCGATCAAGACTATTTAAGCTTATAGGTAAGGCAAGGTATGATGTGGAGCTGCAGCAAGCGACTAGCATATATGGTGGCTAACCTATTCGCAAAAGAGAGCGAGAAGAGAAGGCAAAGCACGGACGTAGAACTATGATCAAGAAGTGATCCTAGAACAACCTACGTCAAGCATTACTCCAACACCGTGTTCACTTCCCGGACTTCGCCGAGAAGAGACCATCACGGTAACACACGCGGTTGATTCATTTTAATTAAGTTAAGTTTCAAGTTATCTACAACCGGACATTAACAAATTCCCATATGCCCATAACCGCGGGCATGGCTTTCGAAAGTTCAAATCCCTGCAGGGGAGTCCTAACTTAGCCCATCACAAGCTCTCACGGAAAACGAAGGATATTCCTTCTCCCGAGACATTCCGATCAAACTCTGCATGCCGGTTACAAGACATCCTCGACAATGGTAAAACTAAACCAGCAACACCGCTTGAATGTGCCGACAAAACCCATAGGAGCTACACATATCTCGTTCTCAGGGCACACCGGATTGTCCAAGGTTCTGGTAGGCCAGCCCAGAGTTGCCCCTGGTGGCCACCAGCAGCCGATAGGTTGGACCAACACTCAGAGGAGCACTGGCCCGAGGGTTTAAATAAAGATGACCCTTGAGTCTGCGGAACCCAAGGGAAAAACAGGTTAGGTGGCGAATGGTAAAACCAAAGTTGGGCATTGCTGGAAGAGTTTTATTCAAGGCGAACTGTCAAGGCGTTCCCATTATAACCCAACCGCATAAGGAACGCAAAATTCGGGAACATAACACCGATATGACGGAAACTAGGGCGGCAAGAGTGGAACAAAACACTAGGAAAAAGGCCGAGCCTTCCACCCTTTACCAAGTATATAGGTGCATTAAGATAACAAGATAATATAGTGATATCCCAACAATAAACAATGTTCCAACAAGGAACGATCTCCAATCTTCACCTACAACTAGCAACGCTATAAGAGGGGTTGAGCCAAGCGGTAACATAGACAATCAACAGTTTGCTAGGACATGGTAGGTTAGAGGTTTGACATGGCAATTTGGGAGGCATGATAAGAAAGTGGTAGCCATCGTAGCATAGGCATAGCAAAAGAGCAAGCATCTAGAGAGCAAAGATAGAAGTGATTTCGAGGGTATGATCATCTTGCCTTCAAAGTTGTCAGAGTTGACTTGATCCTCGTAAGCAAACTCAACGGGCTCCTCGTTCACGAACTCGTCTCCCAGCTGTACCAAAAAAAGAACAACAAGAAAACGGAACACAATCAACCACGTGCAATGCTCAAACAACATGATGCAAACATGGTATGATATGCGGGATGCGGTATGTGATGCATATGCAAGATTTGACAAGGAATGATTGAACCTGGCCTCAACTTGGAAATCCAAGAGTGCCACTGGAAAGGTGAGGTGATTTTGGTTGAAATCGATATAAAGATCACCGGAATCGGATGCACGGTTTGGAAATGGCAAGCAAAACAAATATGGCACCGGTCTGCGATAATCAGCAAGTGACCAATTAAAAGCATCAAGATAAATATTCTACAGCACTCAAACATGACAACAAAATACATGGCAGGGATCCCCTCATGATGCTTGACAAAAGATGAACACTGAGCTATGGCTAGTTCATCCATTAACAGGTTCAAACAAGCATGGCAAAAATGCAAATGATAACAGGTTTCAGACTTGGTGAAATTAACACAAGTCTGGAATTTATCATCAGGAAGCACACTTTAGAGCATGAAAACTACATGCTACAGGAACTTAACATGGCAAAGCAAGGCATGTCATGAAGCTACTCAAAGCACTTAACAAAAGTCCCTTAGTGACCTTGATCCAAAAGGAATCAGAAAATAAAATTGCACGCATGTGAACATGGCAAAAACATAAACAGATCTTAGACTTTGTGAAAAACTGGAGCATGCAAATCAGTTAACGCGAAGGCATGTTTACGAGCTTGATGCACTCACTATAGAGCATTGCATGAAAAACTGAGCATACAACCATCAAGAATACATGGCATAGGAGCTAGACATGGCAAGAACATCATCATAGCATGCACGGATCAATAGCAACATACTCGGCAAAATCGCTAAACATGTCAACAATCTGCCAGGATTCGCTTTATAGCAAAAGTAGAGCTCGATTGTCTCAAGCTAGGATGCTCCATAAATGCAAACAAAGACATGGATGGATAGAGCACCACAATGTTAACAAAACATCCTTACTGATCATATGGCATAATGACAAAATCAGGACAAGGACTATGAAATTCTAAGTCCCTAAAATCAGCATTACCGATTATGCTAGTTTGCAAGCTTGTGCTAGTCACCACAAATGTCACAAAAATACATGGTAAGCACCTCTGTAAAGATGTCATGGTGTATAACAAAACACATGTAGAGCTCAGGATCATAGCATGCACACATTAATCATGGCAAAATGACAAAATGCCATTTGATGAAACATATCTGACAAATTCATCATATAGCCCTCTTCCAACAGCATTTTGAGCATCAAGATGAGCTCAAATGAAAGTGATGCAATGATATGAAATGATGTACTCGTCGAGACGAACATTTTAATATGCTACACACACAAATCGAAGCTACGGATGCAGAGATATGACATGATGAAGATTGCCAAAATTTAGGGTTTCGGGGATCAAAAGTCAACCGTCTAGATTTTAGATCTGAGATCCAGATCGGCACTGTAGATGCACTGTTCACCGACAGAGACGAGGTTGCTGGACTTGGAGCTTGAGGGCGTCACCGGCGACGAGGTAGGGCAGGGCGGTGGAAGTGGCCGGCGTGGTCGGGCGGTGGAGGCGCGGCGGAGGAGCGGTGCGCCGACGAGGAGAGGCGGCTGGCGGCCGCTGTGGTCGACGCGGGGCCTGCGACGGCGCGACGAGCGGGTGCGGTGAACGGCGGCGGGCACGAGGGCGGCGAACTGGCGGGAGGAGACGGCGGAGACCGGGCCGGGACACGTGGCGACGGCGGGTTGGTTCGGCGGAGCGGGCGGACATGTCTGCTGCCCGGATTTTTGTCCGGGGGCGGTGGGTGGAGTTTTTCTAGGGTTAGGGTGGAAGAAGACCCGGGATTTTTGGAGGAGGAGCTATTTATAGGCATAGAGGGAGCTAGGAAGCTCCAAATGAGGTGCGGTTTGCGGCCACGCGATCGTGATCGAACGCTTTAGATGATGGAAGGGTTTTTGGTGGGTTTTGGGCCAAATTGGAAGGGTGTTGGGCTGCAACACAAATGAGGCTTTCTCGGTCCCTCGGTTAACCGTTGGAGTATCAAAGAAAGTCCCAATGGCGCGAAACTTGACAGGCGGTCTACCGGTAGTGAACCAAGGCCGCATGACAAGTCTCGCTCCAATCCGGAAATGTTTAACCCCCACACACGAAAAGAGGTAGAAAGGGGCACCCGAGGAGATAGGAGCGCTGGAATGCAAAACGGAAAACGGGGAAAATGCTCGGATGCATGAGACGAACACATATGCAAATGCAATGCACATGATGACATGATATGAGATGCATGACAAAGGCAAAAAACACACGGAGACGAAAACCCGATATCGAGGAAAATAAAATAACTTAGGCCGGAAACAACAAGAGTTGGAGTACAGATAAGGTAAATTACATCCGGAGTGTTACAACACTCCACCACTACGAAAGGATCTCGTCCCGAGATCTAGGACCAGAAAAATGCTGGGTACTCAGAACAGAGGTGATCCTCGCGTTCCCAGGTGGCTTCACGTTCGAAATGGTGGGACCACTTGACTTTGAGGAATTTGATTGACTTATTGCGAGTCTTGCGCTCAGTTTCTTCAAGAATAGCAACTGGGTGCTGACGATAAGAAAGGTCTTCTTGGACATCACTGTCTTCGAAGTTGGCGGTGCGGTCAGGGGTCTTGAAGCACTTGCGGAGCTGAGAGACATGGAACACGTCGTGCACATTTGCAAAGTTGGAAGGAAGCTCGTGTTGATAGGCGAGATCGCCTCTCTTGCTAATTATCTTGAAAGGACCCACGTATCTAGGGGCAAGCTTCCCTTTGATACCGAAGCGACGAGTACCTTTCATTGGAGAGACGCGGAAATAAACATGGTCTCCGATCTCGAAAGCCAAATCACGATGCTTACTATCATAGTAGCTCTTCTGGCGCGATTGCGCTGCTTTGAGGTTATCACGAATAACTTTGCACATCTCCTCTGCCTCTGTGATCAAGTCATTTCCAAGAAGTTGAGGTTCACCCATCTCTGACCAGTTGAGAGGAGTACGGCACTTCCTGCCAAAGAGAATTTCAAATGGGGCCTTGCCCGAACTCGCTTGGAAGCTGTTGTTGTAGGAGAACTTGGCATATGGAAGACAATCTTCCCATTTCATACCGAAAGAGATAACGCAAGCCCTGAGCATATCTTCAAGAATCTGATTGACACGCTCGACTTGACCGCTAGTTTGAGGATGAAAAGCTATGCTGAAATGGATGTTGGTGCCCATGGCCTTCTGAAAAGAATCCCAAAACTTGGAGGTAAAGATGCTGCCACGATCTGATGAAATCAACTATGGAATGCCGTGCAGAGAGACAATCCGAGAGGTATAAAGCTCTACCAATTGAGCTGCTGTGGTAGACTCTTTGATAGGCAGAAAGTGAGCCACTTTAGTGAGTTTTTCAATGAAAACGAATATAGCATCATTGCCACGCTTGGACTTCGGAAATCCCGTCACGAAGTCCATCTCAATGCGGTCAAACTTCCATTCTGGAATGGCAAGAAGTTGGAGGAGACCAGCTGGTCATTGGTGTTCTGCCTTCACTCATCTGCAGACATCACATTCATTCACGAACTGAGTAATCTCACGCTTCATTCGAGTCCACCAATACGCCTACTTGAGGTCCTGGTACATCTTCGTACTCACAGGGTGGATGGAGAGGAGTGAATTGTGAGCCTCATTCATAATGACTTTACGAAGGTCACCTTTAGGCACAATAATGCAATCCTCGAAGAAGAGAGTATCCTTGTCATCAGGGCGATAGCACTTGTACTTGGATTGACTCTTGGCAATCCCAATCTTCACCTTCTTCACCATAGCATCAAGAAGTTGAGCCTCGCGAATCTGATCTTCCAAAGTAGGAAAGACTTGAAGGTTGGCGAGGAAACCTTGAGGAACAACTTGCATATTGAGTTTGCGGAAAGCTTCACAAAGCTTGGGTTGGTAAGGCTTGAGAATCAAACTGTTGCAGTAAGCCTTCCTGCTCAATGCGTCAACAATTACATTGGCCTTGCCTGGTGTATATTCGATGCTCGGATTATACTCTTGAATCATTTTGACCCAACGAGTCTGCCTAAGGTTGAGATTAGGCTGAGTGAAGATGTACTTGAGACTCTTGTGGTCAGTGAAGATGTCCACTTTTCTTCCCAATAAGAGATGTCTCCAAGTCAAAAGAGCATGCACAACTGCCGCCAACTCGAGGTCATGAGTGGGGTAGTTCTTCTCGTTGGGCTTCAACTGGCGAGAGGTATAAGCCACAATTTTCTTCTCTTGCATCAACACTCCACCCAGACCTTGAAGAGAGGCATCACAGAAGACCTCGAACGGTTTGGATTCATCAGGAGGAGTCAGAACTAGAGCAGTGACTAATTTCTCTTTCAGGGTGTTGAAAGCGATGTCACACTCAGGAGACCAAACGTACTTGACGTGCTTCTGGAGAAGGTTGGAAAGAGGCTTCGCGATCTTTGAGAAGTTCTCGATGAACCTTTGACAATAGCTTGCGAGACCCAGGAAGCTGCGGAGTTGCTTCATGTTCTGAGGTGGTTCCCAATTCACAATTGCAGACACCTTCTCAGGATTCACCGCTATGCCCTTGGCAGAGATGATATGCCCAAGATAGAGAACCTCATCGAGCCAAAACACGTACTTTGAAAACTTGGCGTAGAACTGATGTTCTCTTAGCTTATCCAACACCAAACGCAAGTGCTTGGCATGATCTTCCTTGTTCTTGGAAAAGACCAAAATGTCATCGAGGTAGACCAAGACGAAGCCATTTGTGTAGGGGTTGAAGATGAAGTTCATCATGCGAGAGAAAGTCGGCGGAGCGTTGACGAGGCCAAAATTCATGACCGTGTATTCATATGAACCATAGCTTGTTCTAAAAGCCGTCTTGGGGATATCTTGCTCACGAATTTGAATCTGGTGATAGCCCATATGGATATCAAGCTTGGAGAATACTTGAGCACCTTTGAGTTGTTCAAACAACTCGTTGATGTTGGGAAGTGGGTACTTGTTCTTTATAGTCTTCTTGTTCAATGGACGGTAGTCAACACAAAGTCAGTCCATTCCATCCTTCTTCTTCACAAAAAGAACTCCACAACCCCACGGAGAAGAACTAGGTCGGATGAGACCCATACGCTCCTAAACATCGAGTTGCTTCTTTAGCTCCTTCAACTCTTCAGGTCCAAGCTTGTAAGGACATTTGCAAACAGGTTCCGTGCCAGGCTCAAGATCGATGACGAATTCAACAGGCCGGTGCGGAGGCATTCCTGGAAGCTCTTCTGGAAAGACATCTTGATATTTGCAAACGACTGGAATTTGAGAGATGGCATCTAGTTCACCCTTCTCATTTAGAGAAAACAGACGAATGGTATCATCCCTTGCGGCAAAGACAATTACATCCTCAGACGAATGAGTCAATTGAATCTACCTGGTAGCACAATCAAGCTGAGCCTTGTGCTTAGAAAGCCAATCCATTTGGAGAATAAGATCAATATCTGAGTCACCAAGAATCGTAGGAGAAGACAGAAACTTGTAGTCGCCCAAAGTGATAGTAACATCCAGAACAATGGAGTTAGCATTCATGCGCCTACCGGGAGAGACAACTGCTATCGGTCTAGGCAAAACTTGCAAAGCCAACTCATGCTTAGATGCAAAAGGTCTTGAGATGAAACAATGTGATGCACCAGTGTCAAAAAGAACTTTTGCAGGGATATCGTTAACAGGAAGGTTACCCATGATGACATCTGACGAGTCCTCTGCCTGAGCTGCATTCATCAAGTTGACCTTGGCGTGCTTGGGGTTATGCTTGACCACAGCTGTACTTGCAGATCTCATAGGAGGAGGAGGAGGGAGACGCCTCTGATTGAAGCATTTGTTGGCATAGTGACCCTTCTGTTGACACTTGTTGCACGTGGCCTCTGAAAGCGGATGGTAATACGGAGCACTTGATCTTGGAGCTTGAGACGAAGTCTTGTTCTGAAAGCCAGGGTTGGGTGGTTGGGAAGATCCACTGCCACCTTTGCTCTTCTGTTGATAAGGCTCACAGAACGGAGGAGGAAGCCAATACTTCTGCTGCTTAGCCACTTGAGTTTAGGTAGAAGGAGTAGAATCTCTGACTCGCTTCTTGGAAGCATCACACTTCAGTTGAGCAGTCTCTTGCTTCATTGCCATGTTGTAAAACTCATCGTACCTCTTGGGCTCAAAGAGAACGAGAGCTAGTTGGATTTCTTCTCTGAGACCACCCCTGAAGAGGAATATCATGATCTTCTTGTCAGGGACGTCTTGCTTAGCAAAACGGGCGAGCTTCTGAAACATTTTGTTGTACTCGTAAATAGACATAGTGCCTTGCTTCAGGTTGCAGAATTTCTCACCCTTGCTTTCAACCACACTCTGAGGAATATGATGAGCTTTGAAGTCTTGACGGAATTCATCCCAGGTAATCACACGGCCTCCTCTGGAATCTTTGTACTGTTGAAACCATTCTGCAGCTTGGTCTTTGAGTTGGAAGGAGGAGAACTTGACATAGTCCTCAGGCCTGACGTTACTGCACTCGAAATGCTTGCATATGTCCACGAGCCAATCATCAGCGTCTGTTGCCTCAACATAATTGCTGAAGTTCTTTGGCTGGTTAGCAAGGAACTGGTTGAGTGTAGCAAACTAATTCTGATTATTTCCATGACCCGGTTCCCTTGGTTGCGCTCTTGAAGAAGTTGCATGATCAGTTGCGTGTTTGCATTGGTAGTGACCATCACAGCTTGCCATGCCTCCGGAGGTGGAGGTGGTGGTGGCGGATCAGGATTCGGAGTCGTGCGTGTTGGAGGAGCCATCCTGAAGAGGTTGACATCCATTAGCACATTGACAGACAAATATTGAAGCTGAATCAAATGGGTTGAAATTGCAACATATAGTCTTCACATCCGAACCAAATGAACGAATGCATTCCAATCTAAATGGTCACATATCCATAAATTGAGAAGCCACTTAGAATTGAGGTAGAAGAAAAACAACAACGTACGGGAAAGAACAAATACTTGGTGAGGATTACCCAATCTCAAACCAAATATCCGCGGAAGAAGAACTAGAGCAACAAGACTTTGCACCTATGAAACTCCCGAACCTTTCCGGTTATGCAATCAGGTGTTGGGGATATAGGGGAAGCATAATATCTCACCCAAAACTAGCAAATCCTACATCCAGCTGTATCCATCCTTCAACACATAACCGAGAAAAACTTCGGAAATAATCTACCTGAACCTTCGAAAAGCATCCGTTATACGAGTTATGGCAATACTCCCGAACTCCCACCCCAGTATTGGGTGGCGTCGAGGTTATCTCACCAACAACTGCATAAAAGAGATTTTCGATGTCGGCGAAACTCAGGTATTCCAGAATCTCAACGATAAAATTGTGACGACAACACCTCGGAGCTCAACTCCCCGGGACACTGCCACAACCCCTAAATGACAGGAGGCACCAAGAACAATGTTCTCGTCACAAATCGATCGGAACGATTCCAAGATACCCGTGTGATCCTAAATTTTTTTAGTGAAATTTGAGAAGAGAAGTGTCAAAACTCTACGTTAGGATGCCTTACCAGAGCGATGAAGGGACTGGGGAGTAAAAAGAATTCCTAAACTCTCCGATATATAATCCTAAATGACTCAAGACATTTTTCTAGACTTAACAACGCCAACGATTCGATCAAGCAGGGGGCTCCTAAGGTCGGGGAAGGCTCTGATTACCAACTTATAACACCCTCGATGCGGCTATATCTCCTACGTGTCGAAGAACGACTTAGAGGCATAACCGCATTGAAAGCAATGTCGCAAGTAAGGTAATCTTCACAACAACCCATGTAAATAGATAATAGGGAAAGGATACATAGTTGGCTTACACTCGCCACGTCACACAAATACATGAATAACATTACAATCATCCAATACACCCATGGTCCGACTACGGCACCAAAATAAAGATCAACCCCTACATGCGACACGTTCCCCGACCGCCCCAACTGGGCACCACTACTGATCATCTAGGAAAGACACATAGTAATGACGAGAGTCTTCATCAAACTCCCACTTGAGCTCAAGCGCATCGTCTGGAGCGGTAGCATCGGTCCCTGCATCTGGTTTGGAAGTAAACTGTGAGTCACGGGCACTCAGCAATCTCGCACCCTCGCGATCAAGACTATTTAAGCTTATGGTAAGGCAAGGAATGATTTGGAGCTGCAGCAAGCGACTAGCATATATGGTGGCTAACCTATTCGCAGAAGAGAGCGAGAAGAGAAGGCAAAGCACGGACGAAGAACTATGATCAAGAAGTGATCCTAGAACAACCTACGTCAAGCATTACTCCAACACCGTGTTCACTTCCCGGACTCTGCCGAGAAGAGACCATCACGGTAACACACGCAGTTGATTCATTTTAATTAAGTTAAGTTTCAAGTTATCTACAACCGGACATTAACAAATTCCCATCTGCCCATAACCGAGGGCATGGCTTTCAAAAGTTCAAATCCCTGCAGGGGAGTCCCAACTTAGCCCATCACAAGCTCTCACGGTCAACGAAGGATATTCCTTCTCCCGAGACATTCCGATCAGACTCGGCATCCCGGTTACAAGACATCCTCGACAATGGTAAAACTAAACCAGCAACACCGCCCGAATGTGCCGACAAATCCTGATAGGAGCTGCACATATCTCGTTTCAGGGCAACCGGATTGTCCAAGGTTCCGGTAGGCCAGCCCAGAGTTGCCCCTGGTGGCCACCGACAGCTGACAGGTTGGACCAACACTCAGAGGAGCACTGGCCCGGGGGTTTAAATAAGATGACCCTTGAGTCCGCGGAACCCAAGGGAAAAATAGGCTAGGTGGCGAATGGTAAAACCAAAGTTGGGCATTGCTGGAAGAGTTTTATTGAACGCGAACTGTCAAGGGGTTCCCATTATAACCCAACCGCGAAAAGAACGCAAAATCCGGGAACATAACACCGATATGACAGAAACTAGGGCGGCAAGAGTGGAACAAAACACTAGGCAAAAGGCCGAGCCATCCACCCTTTACCAAGTATATAGGTGCATTAAGATAACAAGATAATATAGTTATATCCCAACAATAAACAATGTTCCAACAAGGAACGATCTCCAATCTTCACCTACAACTAGCAACGCTATACAAGGGGCTGAGCAAAGCGGTAACATAGCCAATCAACGGTTTGCTACGACATGGTCGGTTAGAGGTTTGACATGGCAATTTGGGAGGCATGATAAGCAAGTGGTAGCCATCGTAGCATACGCATAGCAAAAGAGCGAGCATCTAGCAAGCAAAGATAGAAGTGATTTCGAGGATATGATCATCTTGCCTGCAAAGTTGTTAGAGTTGACTTGATCCTCGTAAGCAAACTCAATGGGCTCCTCGTCCACGAACTCGTCTCCTGGCTCTACCCAAACAAGAACAACAAGCAAACGGAACACAATCAACCACGTGCAATGCTCAAACAACATGATGCAAACATGGTATGATATGCGGGATGCGGTCTGTGATGCATATGCAAGATTTGACAAGGAATGATTCATCCTGGGCTCAACTTCGAAATCCAAGAGTGCCACTGGAAAGGTGAGGTGATTTCGGTTGAAATCGATATCAAGATCACCGGAATCGGATGCATGGTTTGGAAATGGAAAGCAAAACAAATATGGCACCGGTCTGCGATAATCAGCAAGTGACCAACTAAAAGCATCAAGATAAATGTGCTACAGCACTCAAACATGACAATAAAATACATGGCAGGGATCCACTCATGATGCTTGACAAAAAGATGAACACTGAGCTACGGTAGTTCATCCATTAACAGGTTCAAACAAGCATGGCTAAAATGCAAATGATAACAGGTTTCAGACTTAGTGAAATTAACACAAGTCTGGAATTTATCATCAGGAAGCACACTTTAGAGCATGAAAACTACATGCTAAAGGAACTTAACATGGAAAAGAAAGGCCTGGGATGAAGCTACTCAAAGCACTTAACAAAAGTCCCTTAGTGACCTTGAGCCAAAAGGGATCAGAAAATACAATTGCACGCATGTGAACATGGCAAAAACATAAACAGATCTCAGACTTAGTGAAAAACTGGAGCATGCAAATCAGTTAACGAGAAGGCAAGTTTACGAGGTCGATGCACTCACTATAGAGCATTTCATGACAAACTAAGCATACACCCATCAAGAATACATGGCATAGGAGCTATACATGGCAAGAACATCATCATAGCATGCACGGATCTATAGCAACATCCTCGGCAAAATTGCTAAACATGTCAACAATCTGCCAGGATTCACTTTATAGCAAAAGTAGAGCTTGATTGACTCAAGCTAGGATACTCCATAAATGCAAAAAAAGACATGGATGGATAGATCACCACAATGTTAAAAAAACATCCTTACTGATCATCCTCAAAAGAGGCACGGATCACTAGGAAACAACATGAACATATGGCATAACGACAAAATCGGGACAAGGACTTAGTGAAATTCTATGTCCCTGAAATCAGCATTACCGATTACGCTACTTTGCAAGCTTGTTCTAGTCACCACAAATGTCACAAAAATACATGGTAAGCACCACTGTAAATAAGGCATGACATATAACAAAACACATGTAGAGCTCAGGATCATAGCATGCACACATTAATCATGGCAAAAATGACAAAATGCCATTTGATGAAACAGATCTGACAAATTCATCACATAGCCCTCTTCCAACAGCATTTCGGGCATCAAGATGAGCTCAAATGAAAATGATGAAATGAGATGGATTGATATACTCGTCGAGACGAACATTTTGATATGCTAAACACGCAAATCGAAGCTACGGATGTAGAGATACAACATGATGAAGATTGCCAAAATTTAGGGTTTCGGGGATAAAAAGTCAACTGTCTGGATTTTAGATCTGAGATCCAGATCGGCACTGTAGATGCACTGTTCACCGACGGAGACAAGGTCACCGGACTTGGAGCTTGAGGGCGTCACCGACGACGAGGTAGGGCAGGGCGGTGGAGGTGGCCGGCGTGGTCGGGCGGCGGAGGAGCGGTGCGCCGGTGAGGAGAGGCGGCCGGCGGCTGGTGTGGTCGACGCGGGGCCTGCGGCGGCGCGACAAGCCGGGTGCGGCGAATGGCGCCACGCGCGAGGGCGGCGACCTGGAGGGAGGAGGCGGCGGAGACCGGGCCGGGAGGGCCCCGCACGGGCCTCGCGGGCCCGCGGCGTCGGCGGCGAACTAGGGACCGGCCCAGGGACACGTGGCGACGGCGGTTTGGTCCGACGGAGCGGGCGGACATGTCCGCTACCTGGATTTTTGTCCGGCGGCGGCGGGTGGAGTTTTTCTAGGGTTAGGGTGGAAGAAGACCCGGGATTTTTAGAGGAGGAGCTATTTATAGGCATAGAGGGAGCTAGGAAGCTCCAAATGAGGTGCGGTTTGCGGCCACGCGATTGTGATCGAACGCTCTAGATGATGGAAGGGTTTTTGGTGGGTTTTGGGCCAAATTGGAAGGGTGTTGGGCTGCAACACAAATGAGGCTTTCTCGGTCCCTCGGTTAACTGTTGGAGTATCAAACGAATTCCAAATGGAGCGGAACATGACAGGCGGTCTACCGGTAGTGAACCAAGGCCGCATGAGAAGTCTCGGTCCAATCCGGAAATGTTTAACCCCCACACACGAAAAGAGGTAGAAAGGGGCACCGGAGGAGATAGGAGCACCGGAATGCAAAACGGACAACGGGGAAAATGCTCGGATGCATGAGACGAACACGTATGCAAATGCAATGCACATGATGACATGATATGTGATGCATGACAAAGGCAAAAAACACATGGAGACGAAAACCCGACCCCAAGGAAAATAAAATAACTTAGGCCGGAAGCGGCAAGAGTTGGAGTACAGATAAGGTAAATTACATCCGGGGTGTTACATACGATTTCTACACTCAACTTTGCCGCTGGTGTTGATGGGAATCCACAACCTTGTTACTTCCACTATTTGGATTGAGGTAATAGTATTTACGTTACTTTATACATGTGATTTACCTCTGCTATAAATCCTCGAGTACTGTGTGTGTCACCATACCGATCCAGGGATGACACTTAAGCACAGACACTTGACCGTCTGAGGCCGGGTCGCTACAAATGATAATTTCAATCGGTTTTCCTGGCATCATAACAACAATTCTTTCTCATAAAACTCATCATGTTAAAGTAGAAACCAATTCACATTTTAAGGTTCAAATAATGAATTCTCTTGAAACTCAACAACCTATATTCTTAGTCACCAAACAATTGCAATTCAACTTATTCAATAGAGTCTAAGTAAGAGCTCCACATACTGAATCATCATATAGTCTTCCATGATTGCTAGTACTCAAAGCATATTCTTAGAACAAATGGCATCCATCAAACACAGAGAAAGATAAGGGCTTAATATTTTGCCTCCCAACTCAATTATCATAGAGATAATTGTGAGCAATAATAATTCATGAGCAAATATATTTGTCTGGCCATATGTGCCTAGACCTTTCCCCACCACATGATGCTTGCCAACTAGAGAATAGTTGAGGTTGAAATGAGAATTCATACTATTGACCCTTTACATAAAAGTAAATACTGAAAAGTAAAAGATAAGCCCTTCGTAGAGGGAAGCAGAGGTTGTCATGCGCTTTTTATTTGGATGCCCAAGCTCTTAATGCAAAGGAACGTCATGTTATATTGCCCTTTATGATAGCAACCTTTATTATGCAGTCCATCACTTTTATTACTTTTCCATCACAAGTTCGTACAACGCTTAATTTTCCCTTACAATAAAATATCAAACATATTTAGGAGCAATTTTTATTGCTTTATGCATCGATGAAAATTTACTTGAAGGATCTTATTCAATCCATAGGTAGGTATGGTGGACACTCATGGCAAGAAACTGGGTTTAAGGGTTTTTGGATGCACAAATAGTATCTCTACTTTGTACAAATTTTTGGCTAGCAAAAGATCCTAGGCAAACACCGCATGTTGGAGGATCCATAACAATATAACTTCTATGCAAATATACACAACCATAACTCATTACGTTGTCTTCCTTATCCAACTTCAACTAATTTGATCAAGTTTGAAAATAATTAATGGGTACTCACAGTCACAGAAGATTTCCAAGAAAATATATTTATATGGTGAAGTTCTCTTCCTTATAAAAATCATTCATGAATTGCTTGTATGACCAACATTGTGATTGTCAAGCTTCAAAAGATTTCACTTTCTAAACCCAATTTGAAGCTACTACTAGGCATGATATGAACATATAATTTCAACTTCATCATATTCAATTCATTAAACAATTTACTCATAAGATATAGGTGAAGCACAAGAGATATAGGCAAAATACTCCAAAAAAGATATAAGTGAAGATCAAGCGAGTAGTTAAGTAAATGGGTAGCTATTTGAGGACTCTCTCTTATTTAGAAACTTTCATATCTAAATATTATATTAAAACAGCAAGTAAAACAAAATAAAATGACATTTCAAGAATAGCACACATCATGTGAAGAAGCAAAAACTTAGGCTCAACCGATACTAACCGATAATTGTTAGAGAAGAAAGGTGGGATGCCTACCGGGGCATCCCCAAGCATAGATCCTTGAGTCTTCTTGAAGTATTATCTTTGTATGCCTTGGGCATCCCCAAGCTTGAGCTTTTGTGTCTCCTTAATTCCTTTTATATCACGGTTTCCCTAAATCTTAAAAACTTCGTCCACACAAAACTCAACAAAAACTCATGAGAAAGGTTAGTATAAATCAATGCAAAACCTTATCATTCTCTACTGTAGAAAATCACTAAAATTATTATTTAACATTGCATACTAAATGCCTCTGCATATTTAATAGTCCTATCCTCAAATAGAATCATTAAACAAGCAAACATATGCAAACAATGCAAATATAATAGCAATCTGTCAAAACAGTATAGTCTATAAAGAATGCACGTATATTAATACTTATTTAACTCCAAAAATTCAGAAAAACTACCACAATGTAAAAAAATAATCATACTGTAACATCCCAATTTTCAATTTGGATGTTATTCATTAGATCATCATATGCATCCATAATTTGTGCATTTTTGAATTTGTTTTATTTGGAATTTTGATCCAAGAATTTTTGAATTGGAGGTTTTTACAAAAATCCATTTCTGAATTTTTCAAAATTGGAAAATTGGATCAAAATGATTTCATTCAAAATTATTTTTCCAATTATTTCAAAATAAATAAAATAATGAGAGAAGATAATATGACTTCTTCAAAGCAGCAAGGAAATATTGGAAATTTAATTTTGAATAATTGTTTTTATTATTATTTGCAATTTTATTCGTTTGCTTTTTATTAAATTAGGGAAAAAGATACATTTCTAAAAATTGCATTGAGCCTAGAAAAATGTTCACATTGTCCCAAATATTAGGAGGGGAAGGTGAAAATTGTTTCTGGAATTTTAGAATTTTTTTATTCGGATTTTTCTTCATGACGCTATTTTATAAAGGGGTTTTCGGCCGAATAGGGCCGGCCCAGCTAGCGCCAGGCCGCGGCCCAGCCACCACCGCCTCGCCCGTCCGCCTCCGGGACAGAGTCCCGCGCCGCGCCGCTACCCGCCGGAGTCCGGGTCAGACTACTAGCCGTCGCCGCCTCTTCTTGCCCCCTCCACGCCTCGCACCCCTCGGGCCCCTTTAAATATCGCCGCCCCCGACCCCCTTCTCTCCTCATTAGCCACCGCCGCCTCCTGCTGCCACTGCCGCTATCGCTTCTGCGCCGCCCCGCACCACCGCCGCTGACGCCGTAGCCGCCGCTCCGCGCAGTCGCTGCTGCCGCTTGCAGTAGTCGCCGCAGCCTCGTGCAGCCACCGCCGTCGCCGAGGTCACCGGAGCCCGCCACTGCTGCCACTCGCCGCCGCCGCTGATGACCCGCCGCCCAATTCACCTGAACCGGCAGAACCGGTATTCGGCTGTTCCTGTTTTTTAGTTTTCGTTTTCTTTACTAAAAACTCGGTTTATTATTTAGTTTAGTTTATTTAGCGGACGTTCGTCCGTTATTCTTCGGTAACAAATGGTTTTCATTTGTTAGGTCTCTGTAGTGAACATTCATTTGTTAGATTTTTTTCTTTTTCTGTTTGTTTATGACCAGGGACCTATCCATAATTATTTTCATCACAGATTAGTCCCTGATCATTAAACAATAACAACCTTTTGCTCGTTTATCCAAATCCAACGAAACCAATGCCAAATTCTTTGTTATGTTCTCCTCTGTCTAGATAATCAACTTGAACATGTTTTTGAAAATTTAAAATTTGGTTTCAAACAAATTTGAATTTGAACTTCTTTTGATCGTAACTTGAGTTTCGTATCTCCAATTTGATTGATTCTTTTTGCAAAACAAAGCCCTTCACTTGAACTTTTTGTTAGATCTTTTTATTTTGTTTTACCTTTGCATCTTATGCTTGAGTGCTTATGTATACTATTGTTTGTCTACGATAGATTTTCCGGAGTGGGAAGCTTAGTACTACGAATCTCTAGGGTTTTCCAACCGTCATCAACGCAAGTTACACTTTGATCATATCCCTGTATTACCCAGTTTTTATGCATTAGTTTCAATGCTCCAACATTGCATGAGTAAGATTGGGAAACATGTGGTTGTTGTTAAGTAGTTGATGAGGTAGGAACCTAATAACTTTTATCACCCTAGGAATATACGTTATGCTCATATTGCTTAGCCATGCTTGTAGACGGGGATTGGTATGTGTGATTCATGAAAGTTGTGAGAGTAATAACCAAGGGAAACTTAAGGTGGCTACTTGAATACACATATGGGTGGATTGGTTGTGGGCACCTAGAGAATCCAGTGTTGTCCTAGGTTATCCCGAAGTACCCGTGTGATCATCCTATGGAATGCCACCCAGGCTCAAAGGGATCATAAGATTATTCATGCTAGAAACTTCCATGTGCAACCACAAGCCATTATGGGCTCTGGCATAGTTCAGTAAGTTGTGTGACCTCTTTCAGTGGTAGGCTAGCAGACGTAGGGGAAAGTAGGTGTAACTGTCTACCTAGAGTAAAGAGTTAATGCTTCAGAAAGACTATGTCTCGATCTTTCGATCATGGATGCGGTCGAGTCTTGTGGGGAAAATTGTGCAAATCTCTACAGAGTGTATAAACTAATCATGGTTAGTCGTGTCCCCGATTATGGACATCTTGAGTATATGGTATTGGAATTATTGGTTGATCTCATCGCTTTACTTAATGATTTTGTTGGGTTATTAATACTATTTTGGTATTGAGTTGAAGGAACCTTCTCAATAATGGCATAAACTTGGTAGTTAAATAAAAAATCTATTCCTTTTTGTTGGAGGGAAAAATTAGCTTTATGCAAATATTAAACTTAGAGTCTCCACCAGCCAAATATGCATGTAGTGTTAGCCATTATTTTATCATTTCCTCTATAGTGTGATCTTGCCAGCATATTCCATGTGCTGACCTACACGGCTGAAACATATCATGTTGTAGAATTTTCAGACGAAGAGTAAGATGTGATAGGTCATTGTCATGCACTCAGTTTTGCCATGGAGTTGGATGGACTCATTTATCTTCGAAGCTTCCGTAGTTATTGAGATGGCCTTCAGCCATATTAGTGTAATAAGTACTCTTTATGAGACACCCAATGTAATAAGTGTGTGATTGAACTCTTTTATAAATCCTTGAGTACTGTGTGTCAGAAATACCGATCCAGGGATGACACTTAAGGAAAGAGACTTCGATCCATTCTGGTTGGGTCGCTACAAGATGGTATCAGAGCACACTAGGAAAAACCACATGATACTCTTCTCTACTCATTTATAACTCTTCTCTATTTCTACATTATAGATGTCGGACCCAAGGAACAAGTTCGCTCAACCGGGCGACGACACCCCTTTCAGACGACACTTGAAGGAAGTCACTAGGTACCTGAAGATCGGCATACCAAGCTTCACCGGAACCTTCACCGCCACTTTACCAGAAGAGGAGTGCTGGACGATTCAAGTTTGTTTCCAGGAAGGACTTTTGCACCAATTACTGAGCCCATTGAGTTTTCCTTTGATGCACCAACCTGGAGTTTAGGGAAGAGCATGGCCGCTCACATCACCATTGGACGCATAGGCGAGCTGTACAACAAGGATCTTAAAGACACCACCTACCAGATATGTGGATGGCGAGATGAGCAATGGGAGATGATTCGCACCAAGAAGGATAGATCTATTGCATCCTACATATAGGAGTTGAACTAGCACATTCGTCATTATGAGAACCAGATGTGCGCTAAAGTGATAGATATGAAGAAGTGATGACCCGAAATATGGAGCTAGAAGAGGAACTCAAGGCTACACGTGATGCATACGAAGAGGAAATTGATGGACTACTGGAGCATAATGAAGACCTGAAGAGGAAACTATGAATACCCGTGGTGACACCCAAGCCTGAAGTGGACATTCGTTCTGAAGACTACATCATACTAGATGACACAGACACAGACCCCGACAGCGATGATGAAGACAATGATGATTATGAAGACGAAGTTGGAGCGGATATTATGGAGTCCTCCACCGATCAAAATTTCTAGTCGACCACCATATTACTATTAGTATTCTTCCAAGTAGTTAGAAATCATCGCGAGTTTTTGGAACAGTAGCTTAGGTCGATTGTATGAATCTTGTTTGATTTGAGTGGTGTGAATTGAATATGTTTGTCTCACGTGCATATGGGTAGTAAAATATCTCTTTAGACCCTACTCTATTCTGTTCTCACCCCTCTAAACCTATCATATGCCTTCGAGACGTGACCCTGGATTCGTTTTCCCATCGGAGCTCACTCAGTTGATCCAATAGCAGAATGCCTTGATGCAGTTGCTAGTATAGAACCAAGGCAACAACAACAACAACAACCCACTGCCACCACCCCCAGTTGACAACTTAGGTCGTTTCCTAAGGTTGAATCCACCGGTATTTTATAGTAGCACCGAGCCGATTGTTGCTGATGATTAGCTCCGCAAGATTGGATGGGAGCTGACCAACACAGGTTGCACTGATGCTGAGAAGGTGCACTTTGCTACACATCAACTAGATGGACCCGCGGCCTCATGGTGGGAGAACTAAACCGCCACTTCCCCCGTGGCCAATGTTACTTGGGATCAGTTTCAGTAGGCCTTCTGCACTGCACATGTCTCAGCTGGAGCCATGAGTATGAAGTAGCGTGAGATCCGCAACTTACGCCAGGGAAATCATACTGTGGTGCAGTACGTGAATGAGTTTAGTAAGTTAGCATGCTACGCCCCAAATGATGTGGCCACAGATGCTGCGAAGCAGGAGAAGTTTCTTGAAGGACATAATGATGAGCCGAGTATGCAATTGATGGTGGCAACATTCACCAACTACCAGGAGCTGGTAGACAGGGCCCTCGGGATAGAAGGCAAGCGACAGCAGATAGAGAATCACAAGGGAAGTATGGATAGGGAAAGTAAAACACTAGAGCTCAGCAGAATCCCCGCTGTTCCCCGTACTCGGGAGGGCAAACCATCATACCCATGGAGGACATAACAATGGAGGCCATTCCCTTAATGGAGGAAATTCACACAACCATAGTGGCCCTAAGAATGGTAATGGGAGTGGAGGAGACAACAACCAGAGCGGTTCCAACCCCTCTACACCTGCCAAGAAGGATCTGAGTCACATTACTTGTTTCAAGTGCGGGAATACTGGACACTACTCCACCTAGTGTCCTGAAGCAAAGAATGGTAATGGCAATGGAAGCTCAGGAAAGAAGCCAAGTCCCTTCACTAAAGGTCAGGTGAATCACGTCAACATGGAGGAAGTTGAAGAGCAGCCTTACACAGTTATTTGTAAGTTTTTTATTAAGTCATTTACAACCCTTGTTCTTTTTGACGCTGGTGCATCGCATTCATACATATACAGGGGATTTGTGGATAAGTTTGAGTAGCCAACCATAGCCCTTAGGTCACCCATGTTAGTGAGCTCACCAGGAGCGGAATATATGGCTAGCCGAGGATGTTATCAATTGCCATTGACCATAGGAAAGCATGTTTTTCCCACGGATCTCATTATTTTGGAACCACAAGGATTGGATGTAATACTAGGAATGGATTGGTTATCGAAGTATGGAGGAATCATCGATTGTGCTAGTAAGTCAATTCTTCTCACCACCCAGAGGGGAAATGGATCAAGTATGTGTCTAGGCATGCGCCAAGGAGGAATCAAGTAAATTCAATCTCGGGAGTTGTTCAAGAGGAAGTACCAGTTGTGAAGGATTATTCTGATGTATTCCTGGATGAATTACCAGGCATGCCACCAGACCGAGAGATAGAGTTTTTGATCAAGCTGTTGCCAGGCATCGGACCGGTATCTAAGAGACCGTATCGGATGCCCGCAAATGACCTGGAGGAAATTAAGAAGCAGATTAAGGAGTTATTGGAGAAAGGTTATATTAGACCAAGTTCATCATCGTTGGGAGCCCCAGTGCTCCTAGTTGAGAAGAAGGATGGATCCTTGAGAATGGTTGTTGATTATCGTGCATTGAATGACGTGACAGTCAAGAACAAATACCCTATGCCGATGATCAATGATTTGTTTAACCAGCTGCAGGGAGCTAAAGTATTCTCCAAGATTGATCTTTGATCAGGATATCACCAGTTGAAGATTCGAGAACAGGATATACACAAGACAGCTTTTACCACAAGGTATGGGCTATATGAGTACACGGTCATGTCTTTTGGTTTGACTAATGCCCCTGCCTACTTTCTGAGTATGATGAATAAGGTGTTCATGGAGTTCTTGGATAAGTCTATTGTGGTGTTCATTGATGATATATTGGTGTACTCGAGGAATGAAGAAGAACACAAGGAACATTTGCGCTTGGTTCTCGAGAAGCTCAGGGAACATCAGTTATATGCCAAGTTCAGCAAATGTGAGTTTTGGTTGAAGGAAGTCAGATTTCTAGGACATGTTATATCTGGAGAAGGTATAGCAGTAGACCCTTCAAAGGTTCAGTCTGTCACCGAGTGGTTGGCACCCACCTCGGTTGGAGAGATACGTAGTTTCCTTGGACTCGTGGGATATTATCGGAGATTCATTGAGAACTTTTCCAAGAATGTGAAGCCCATGACGGAGTTATTGAAGAAGGACACTAATTTCAAATGGAGTTGTGAGGTGAGTTTTCAGGAGTTGAAGAAACGTTTGGTTACAGCCCCAGTGCTAATTCTTCCGAATATACGCAAGGATTTCCAGGTCTATTGCGACTCTTCTCGCCAGGGACTTGGAGGCGTTCTTGCAAGAAGGAAGAGTGGTTTCATATGCCTCACGACAACTTCAACCTCATGAGTTGAATTATGCCACACATGATTTGGGGTTTGTAGCCGTAGTGCATGCCTCAAGACCTGGAGACATTTTCTTACTGGAAATCATTGTGATGTTTACACGCGCCATAAGTGTTTGAAGTACATTTTCACGCAAAAGGAGTTGAACCTCAGGTAGAGGAGATGGTTGGAGCTCATAAAGGATTATGACATGAAACTGCATTATCATCTAGGAAAGGCCAATGTTGTAGCGGACGCCTTGAGCCACAAGAGTTATGTCAATACTCAAATAACTGGAGGTTTACCTCAGGAGTTAGCCGACGATCTCAGAGAATTTCGATTGGAGATAGTTCCAAGAGGTTTTGTTGCAGCGTTGGAAGTTCAGTCCACTTTGTTGGGAAAGCTCAGAAGATTGATACGGAAATTGTGGAGATAAAGGAAAAGATGAGCAAAGGAAAGGCAATGGTTTTCATGAGGATGAACATGGAACTTTATGGTTTGAGGATCGCATCTATGTGCCAAATGACCCTGAGATTAGGAAGTTAATTCTTCAGGAGGCTCACGATTCACCATACTCAATTCACCCCGGCAACACCAAGATGTATTTGGATTTGAAAGAACGTTTCTAGTTAACATGTATGAAGAAGGATATTGCCGAGTATGTAGCAGTATGTGACGTATGTCATAGAGTTAAGGCAGAACATTAGAAGCCAGCAAGATTACTTCAGCATTTGCCGATACCTGAATGGAAGTGGGATAAGCTTGGCATGGATTTCATCACCGGATTACCCAGGACACGTTCAGGATATGACTCCATCTGGGTAGTAGTTGATCGCTTGACCAAAGTGGCTCACTTTATCCCCTTGAAAACCACTTATACAAGCGCGAAGTTGGCTAACATATATATGACCAGGATCATATGTCTGCATGGAGTTTCGAGGACCATCTTATCAAATAGAGGAACACAGTTTACCTCGAAGTTTTGGAATCAGTTACACCAGACTTTGGGTACCAGGCTAGAGTTCAGTACATCCTTTCATCCGCAGACAGATGGACAGACTGAGAGAGTCAACCAGATTCTGGAGGACATGTTGAGAGCTTGTGCACTAGATTATGAATCTAGCTGGGATGATAATTTGCCCTATGTAGAGTTCTCCTACAACAACAGCTACCAAGCTAGTTTGAAGATAGCCCCTTCCGAAGTGTTGTATGGAAGGAGGTGTAGGACACCATTGATGTGGGATGAAGTTGGAGACCAACAATTCTTCGGGCCAGATTTAATCAGAGAGTCTGAGGAGAAGGTCAAGTTGACTCGTGATAGACCCAAGGTAGCTCAGTCCAGGCAGAAGAGTTATGCCAATACTAAACGTAAGGGGGTAGCCTATGAAGTCGGAGACAGAGCATATCTTCGTGTGTCACCACCTCGAGGAGTTAAATGATTTGGAGTCAATGGAAAGTTAGCACCAAGGTTTGCAGGGCCATACCGAGTTTTGGAGCATATGGGTGAAGTTGCCTCCAAGTTGGTGTTACACTAAGGCTTGTCAGGAGTTCATGATGTATTTCACGTTTTCTAGTTGAAGAAGTGCCATGCAGAGATGGACGATATTCCTTTGAGAGATACAGTACCCCTGGAAGCAATTCAGTTGGAGAGTGACCTAACCTACAAGGAGAAACCCGTCAAGATTCTCGAGTTCGCCAACCTAGTTACGCGCAACAAGGTCATCAAATTTTGCAAAGTTCAGTGGAGCCACCATATCGAGGAGGAAGCCACCTGGAAGCGAGAAGAAGACCTCCAGAAATACCACCCACACCTTTTTGCTAGCCAACCCGAATCTCGAGGACGAGATTCATCTTATGGGGGTAGGTTTGTAACATCCCGATTTCCAATTTGGATGTTATTCATTATATCATCATATGCATCCATAATTTGTGCATTTTTGAATATGTCTTATTTAGAATTTTGATCCTAGAAACCTTAAGCAACTCAAGGACCATTTGAGAGAGTTGGAGGTTTTCACAAAAATCCATTTTTGAATTTTTCAAAATTGGAAAACTGGATCAAAATGATTTTATTTGATATTTTTTCCAATTATTTCAAAATAAATAAAATAATGAGAGAAGATAATATGACTTCTTCAAAACGGCAAGGAAATATTGGAAATTTAATTTTGAATAAATATATTTTTATTATTTGAATTTTATTCGGTTGCATTTAATTAAATTAGGGAAAAAGATGCATTTTTAAAAATTGAATTTAGTCTAGAAAATTGTTCACATTGTCCCAAATATTAAGAGGGGATGGTGAAAACTGTTTCTGGAATTTTAGAAAAAAAAATTATTCGGATTTTTCTTCGCGGCGCTATTTAAAAAAAAGAAGAAAAAGGGGGTTCGTGGCCGAACAGGGCTGGCCCAGCCGCCACCGCCTCTCCCGTCCGCCTCCGGGAGGGAGTCCCACGTCGCGCCGCCACCCGCCGCAGTCCGGTCAAACTCCTAGCCGCTGCCTCTTCTTGCCCCTCCTCCATGCCTCGCACCCCCGGTCCCTTTTAATACAGCCGACCCGTACCCCCCCTCTGTCCTCATCAGCCGCCGCCGCCTCCCGCCGCGACTACCGCGCCGCTGTCGCTTTCGCGCCACCCCGCTCCACCGCCGCCGACACCGTAGTCGCCGCCCCGCGCAGTCGCCGCCGCCGCCGTCGCCGAGGTCATCGGAGCTCGCCACTCACCGCGGCCGCCGATGACCCGCCGCCCGATCTTCCTGAACCAGCCGAACCGGTATTCAACTGTTCTGGTTTTTTTAGTTTTCGGTTTTTCTAAACACCTGGTTTATTATTTAGTTTAGTTTATTTAGCGAACATTCGTCCGTTAGTCTTTGGTAGCGAACGATTTTCGTTCGTTAAGTCTCTGTAGCGAACGTTCGTTCGTTAGATTTTTCCTTTTTCTGTTTGTTTTTGGCGAGGGACCTATCCATAATTATTGTCATCACAGATTAGTCCCTGATCTTTAAACAATCACAAATTTTTGCTCGTTTGTTGATAAACCACAAGTATAGGGGATCACAACATTTTTCGAGGGTAGAGTATTCAACCCAAATTTATTGATTCGACACAAGGGGAGCCAAAGGATATTCCCAAGTATTAACAGTTGAGTTGTCAATTCAACCGCACCTGAAAGACTTAATATATGCAGCAAAGTATTTACTAGCCAAGTAATATGGAAGTAACAGTAGCAGTGGCAAAAGTAATCCTATATACATAAAAAGTTGATCCTCACTATCATATTTATCTGAACATGCACACATGCCACCTCATCAAAGGCCCACCACTATATGCATGAGAAAAAAATCCAGTATTAGTTGATCTCATGCACACTTTTCACCTCACCACACATGACACCTCATCAAAGGTCCACTCAACATGCATGAATTTTTTTCCATTACGTTATGCCACTTATATTCAAAATATTTTCTAACTACACAATAATCAAATACAATATATAATATTTATTTTTAGCTTTAGTTTATATATTATTAATTCAATAATGCAAGCTTCGTACAATCAAATCACTGAAGTATATTGCAACCGAGTCCCGCAGCAACGCGCGGGGTATTCTCTAGTAATATTGGTTTTGTAGTGATTGTAAGAGTGGCAACGGAAAAGTAACTAAGAAAATATCAATATGTGAAAAGCTCGTAGGCAATGGATCAGTGATGGATAATTATGTATGATGCGATTCCTCATGCAATAGTTATAACATAGGGTGACACGGAACTAGCTCCAGTTCATCGATGTAATGTAGGCATGTATTCCAAATATAGTCATACATGCTTATGGAAAAGAATTTGCATGACATCTTTTGTCCTACCCTCCCGAGGCAGTGGGGTCCTATTGGAAACTAAGGGATATTAAGGCCTCCTTTTAATAGAGTACCGGAACAATGCATTAACACTTAGTGAATACATGAACTCCTCAAACTATACTCATCACCGGTAATTGTCCCGATTATTGTCACTTCGGGGTTGACGGATCATAACACATAATAGGTGACTATTGACTTGCAAGATAGGATCAAGAACTCACATAAATTCATGGAAACATAATAGGTTCAGATCTGAAATCATGGCACTCGGGCCCTAGTGACAAGCATTAAGCATAGCAAAGTCATCGCAACATCAATCTCAGAACATAATGCATATTAGGGATCAAACCCTAACAAAACTAACTCGATTACATGATTAATCTCATCGAACCCATCACCGTCCAGCAAGCCTACGATGGAATTACTCACGCACAGCGGTGAGCATCATGAAATTGGTGATGGAGGAAGGTTGATGATATGATGGCGATGGATTCCCCTCTCCGGAGCCCCAAACGGACTCCAGATCAGCCCTCCCGAGAGAGATTAGGGCTTGATGGCGGATCTGTATCATAAAACGTGATGAATCCTTGTCCCTGATTTTTTCTCCCCAAACATGAATATATAGAGTTGGAGTTGAGGTCAGTGGAGCCTCAGGGGGCCCACGAGACAGGGGGCGTGCACCCCACCCTCGTGGACAGGCTGTGGGCCCCCTCATGTTGATTCTTTCGCCGGTATTTTTATATATTCCAAAAATAATCTCTGTGAAGTTTTGAGGTCATTCCTAGAACTTTTATTTCTGCACAAAAATAACACCATGGCAATTCTGCTGAAAAAAGCGCCAGTCCGGGTTAGTTCCATTCAAATCATGCAAGTTAGAGTCCAAAAAGGTCAAAAGTGTTGGGAAAAGTAGATATGATGGAGACGTATCAACTCCCCCAAGCTTAAACCTTTGCTTGTCCTCAAGCAATCCAGTTGACAAATTGAAAGTGATAAAGAAAACCTTTTACAAACTCTGTTTGATCTTGTTGTTGTAAATATGTAAAGCCAGCATTCAAGTTTTCATCAAAGATTATGAACTAACCATATTCACGATAACATTTAGGTCTCATGTTTACTCATATCAATGGCATAATCAACTAGCGAGAAATAATAGTAAATCTCGGATGACAACACTTTCTCAAAACAATCCTAATATGATATAACAAGATCTTATCTCTCTAGCCCTTTCTGAGACTGCAAAACATAAATGCGAAGCACCTCTGAAGTTCAAGGACTGACTAAACATTGTAATTCATGGTAAAAGAGATCCACTCATACTCAATGTAAACTAATATTAATGCATGCAAATGACAGCGGTGCTCTCCAACTGGTGCTTTTTAATAAGAGGGTGATGACTCAACATAAAAGTAAATATATAGGCCCTTCTCAAAGGGAAGCAGGGATTTGTAGAGGTGCCAGAGCTCGATTTTGAAATAGAGATGAATAATATTTTGAGTGGTATACTTTCATTGTCAACATAACAAATGAGAGATCTCGATATCTTCCATGCTACACACATTATAGGCGGTTCCCAAACAAAATGGTAAAGTTTATACTCCCCCTACCACCAACAAATATCAATCCATGGCTTGTCCGAAACAACGGATGCCTCCAACTAACAACAATCCCGGGGGAGTTTTGTTTGCAATTATTTTAATTTAAGCATGGGACTGGGCATCTCGGTTACCAGCCATTTTCTCGTGAATGAGGTGTGGAGTCCACTCCTCTTGAGAATAACCCACCTAGAATGGAAGATATAGACATCTCTAGTTGATACATGAGCTATTCGAGCATACAAAACATAATTTCATTTGAAGGTTTAGAGTTTGGCACATACAAATTTACTTGGAACGGTAGGTAGATACCGCATATAGGAAGGTATCATGGACTCATATGGAATGAGTTTTGGGGTTTATGGAAGTGGATGCACAAGCTGTATTCCTGCTTTGTACAAGTGAAGGCTAGAAAGAGACTGGGAAGCGACCAGCTAGAAAGAGACTGGGAAGCGACCGGCTAGAGAGCGACAATAGTCATAAACATGCATCAAAATTAATCAACACTGAGTGCAAGCATGAGTAGGATATAATTCACCATGAACATAAATATCATGGAGGCTATGTTGATTTTGTTTCAACTACATGCGTGAGCATGTGCCATGTCAAGCCACTGGAATCGTTCAAAGGAGGATACCACCCTATCATACCACATCACAACCATTTTAATAGCATGTTGGCACGCAAGGTAAACCATTATAAACTCCTAGCTGATTAAGCATGGCATGAGCAACTATAATCTCTAACTATCATTGCAAACATGTTTCATTCATAATAGGCTGAATCAGGAACGATGAACTAATCATATTTACAAAACAAGATAGGTCGAGTTCATACCAGCTTTTCTCATCTCAATCAGTTCATCATATATCGTCATTATTGCCTTTCACTTGCATAACCGAATGGTGTGGATAATAATAATAGTGCATGTGCATTGGACTAAGCTTGAATCTGCAAGTATTCAATACACAGGAGAAGACAAGGTAATATGGGCTTTTTGTTAGATCAACAATAATGCATATGAGAGCCACCGAACATTTTCATCAAGGTCTTCTCCCCTCGACCCCCAAAGAAAAGAAAAGAAACAAAACTATTTACACAGGAAAGCTCCCAACAAGAAAAAGAAGAACGAGAAATCTTTTTGGGTTTTCTTTTAATTACTAGTACTACAGGCATGGAAAGTAAACTAGCTAAAAGCTACAACTAATTTTTTGGTTTTTTGTAAGGTTTTTCAAACACACAAGAAGAATGCTGGAAATGAAATATAACTAGCATGGATATTACAATGAAAAAGTATGAGCACCGACAACTGGCATGAGTGTGTGAACATGAATGTAATGTCGGTGAGAAATATGCAATCCCCCAAGCTTAGGCTTTTGGCCTAAGTTGGTCTATGGCCATTGCTCAAAGCTGCCCTCTTCGGTGTACGGAGGAGTGTCCTCTGGGTACCACTGGTTGGCGATCTCCTCCGGATCCCACTGATAAACAGACTGTCGATAAGGATCAATGGGTGGCTCCAGCTTAGGCTATGGAGCTGGTGTCTGGCTCCAGTATGCATAAACGGCCTCCGGCAAAACGAGGTACATGCCTGAAAATATGTTAAACAAAGAGGGTGCAGGCAAGGTAATAACCTCATAGTAGTTTTTATCAAAAATCAATCTATACTTAAGCACCTTCTTCTTATCCTTAACAATAAATCATGTGCTACCATACTCTTATAATATAGAAAAATAGGGGGCAACAACTTTTCCTCTTTCTCATAATGCCTAATAGGTCCTAAAGTGTGCAGCAAGGCGCGAAGCAAAGATGCCTCCGATGATGGGGCCTTTTGTATGGTTCAGATTTAACCGTTTAGCAACAATAGCGCCTAAACTAAAAGTGGTATCACGAAACAAGGCATGGCGCAAAATAACAATATCAGGGGCACTGAGATTTCCACTGTTCCCACGACCAATTAAGCATCTACTAGCAAATATTGCAAAGTAACATAGAATAGGAAAATGTATGCTAGTAATTCTTGCATCGGAAACTTTCCTCGTTTTCCCTACAGCAATTGTATCAATAAACCCCTTCACATCATTACGATGTGGTTCCTCTATGCTGCCCTCAAAGGGTATCTCCCAGACCCGGCAAAAATCATATAATGACATCTCCTTAACCTCATCATATAAGTGAAATTCCACCGAAGGTGGTGATTTCTTAGCATGAAAGTGAAAATTTTGCATGAAAATAATAGTGAGGAGGAGATACTGTTTGCGCTGGTCACGGAGGAAGTCAATGAGGCCTGCATTCTCAGCCAAATAATAAAAGGCTTCATAAATCCCGGCTGCTCTCAAGAACTCATCACAAGGCCATTCGCACGGCCGAACCTGCGTAGTGCGAGGGTGATTATATTTGGGCTTCTTATTCTCTTCACTTTGCTTATCCTTCGAGCTTCGGCTTGAAGAGCCCCTCAACAATCTCTTAATCATTTCTTATGAAAAACTTCTGAAATTTTTAGTGACTCAAAATAAAAGTGGATCAAACTCAACAAGATTGATAGCACCTACTCCTACAAGTGCCTAGAGACCATATCATGCATTAAAACTACTTTTGACCACATAAATTTGACATGCAAGCTCAAGAACAGGGTCACCTAAGCAGAAAAGAATTGCAATAAATAAAGCACTAGAACAAAAACTAATTGGACCATTGGAGGAGTCACATACCGAAGAACAATCCCCCAAAGAAGTTTTGTGAATGTAGCTTTGAGCTAGGAGATCGAAAATGGCAGCAAGATGAGCTAGAACTCGGGTTTGAGCTAGTGAAGGATTTTTTATGGAGGAAGACGAAGTGTGTGGGTGCAAGAATAAGTGGAGGGGGCCCACGTGGGGTCCACGAGGCAGGGGGCGCGCCCCAGGGGGCTAGGCGCTCCCTGGACCCTCATGGCCAGGTGGTGAGGCCCCATAGTGTGTTCTCAGTGCCAATTATTCTTAAATATTCTAGAAAAATCATATAAAATTTTCAGGACATTTGGAGAACTTTCATTTGTGGAGTATTTTTTATTTCAAGGATAATTCAGAAAACAGACAGAAAATACTATTTTCTCTTTATGTAATCTAAATAATAGAAAGTAAAAGGAGGGTACAAAAAGTTGTGCTTTCTAACTTCATCCATCTCATGCTCATCAAAATGAATCCACTAACAAGGTTGATCAAGTCTTGTTAACAAACTCTTTCCGAATAACATGAAACCAGGGAATTTTCGAAAAACACTAGGTTACCTCAACAGGAATATGCACAACCCCAACAATAAGGATATCATATTTCTTCTTGACAGTAGCGAGAGGAAATTCAAAACCTCCAATAGTAATCGTTGGCATTTTTCAAATAGAATTGATACTGTGGACTTGAGGTTGTTTCCTCGAAAAGTGTACCGTATGCTCATTATCATTAACATGAAAAGTGGCATTGCCTTTGTTGCAATGTAGTGACCAGACCTTAAACAATCTGATCTCTGTGCTTCAGTGTCATCCCTGGATCAGTAATGCTGACACACACAGTACTTGAAGGATTTATAACAGAGTAACAATCACACATTTATTACAACGAGTGTCTCAAAAGAGAACTTATTACAAATAATGTGGCTTAAGGCCATCTAATAACGATAACAATGGAAGGGGTGGAAGATAAGTGAGTCCATCAACTCCAATGACATTACTGAGTATAGAACCACAACCTAAAGGCACCTTACTCATTGTCTGAAAAGTCTGTAACATGAACGTTGCAGCCCGAAAATGGGTCAGCACATGGATATGCTGGCAATGTATCACATAAAGAGTAATGAACAGAAATAGGGTATAGTACATGCATATATGGCTGGTGGAAAGCTCTATTGTTACGGTTTTGCGTAAAGCCAGTTTTTCCCTACTGCAAAGGAATAAATTTTATTGAACTATCATGGTAGTTGTTGAACATTGAGAGTGTAGACATCCTCTCAATCCCAATTGAACATCATCATTAAAACCCAACAAAATTAAATTAAAGTCACATGATGAGATTCACATGATAATCCAAGTACTACATACTCAAAACGTCCATAATCAGGGACACGGCTAACCATGATTAGTTTATACACTCTGCAGAGGTTTGCGCACTTTTGCCCACAAGACTCGATCTCCTCCATTGGGATTCTTGCACTACATGGTGTTTGAGAAACGGATGACCGAGACATTGACTTTCAGAAGCACTAGCACCTTACGATGGGGTAGACCGTTACACCTACTTTCCCCTACATATGCTAGTCTACCACTGTAAGAGTTTGCATGACTGAATCAACTATGCTAGAGCCCCTAGTAGCTTGTGGCTGCACACGGAAGTTCCTAGCATGAATAATCTCATGATCCCTTTGAGCCTGGGTGGCGGTCCATAAAGAAAACAGGCAATCGCTGGAATACCTAGGTTCCTCAGTCCACCCAGATGTGTGTTAAAGTTGCCACCCTAAATAAACCATTAATTAACAATCTCACATCTGTCATGGATACACTCACCCAATCCACGTCTGCTAGCATAGCATGGCAATATAAGCAAACGTAGAAGTAACTCCCAAGGGTTTGATAATAAAACTGGTAATAGGTACTAACTCATCTACTTCCCAACCCACAATATAATTATATCCTAATCATGCAATGTTTGAGGATTGATCTAATGCAATAGAACTGGATAGTAAGAGGTATGATCAAAGTGTTACCTGCCTTGCTGATGATCCGTGAAACCTAGAGATTCGAAGTAGCAAGCGGCGCACTCTGGGTACTCTATCGCAAACAAACAAGCACACAATAAGTACTCATCTAATGCATAGGTAAAACTCAAATAAGAGATCTAACCAGAAAGTTCAACTTAAGAACTCCGGTTTGCAAAAATAATCAAATCAAACGAAGCAACGAAAGTCAAACGGTGAAAGAAACAAGCTTCGTTTACTAATATGGATCTAAGTCAGATTTTATAGAAGCAAAAACTAGTTTGAGTTGGTTAAATGGAAAGAGGGTTTCGAGATGAAACTCTAGGCGCTTGAATCGTCTGATTCCGATAAACGAGCGAAAAGTTAAACTAAAATGAAAATCGAATAAAAAATCGCTATCAGAAATAATCGCGGAAAATCCGAGAAAAAGAAAAAACGACGAACAAGCTAACGAACGAACGTTCGCTGTCTGCGGCTAAACGACGAAAACCGTTTGTTAAAATGAACGTACGAACGAACGTCCGCTAAATAAACTAAACTGGGAAAAAAATAAACTGATCTAAATAAAAAACGACCGCGGTTTTTATAAAAAAACGGGCGGTTGACTGGCGGCGGCGGCGGCTACCTCCGGCGGCGACGAACTCCGGCGGGGCAGCGGCGGTCGGTGGCGAGGCGGCGGCGGCGCACGGCGCGAGCGGCGGCGGCAGCGGGCAGCGGCGGCGGCTAGGGTTAGGGCGGGGCTGGGCGGCTCGGGCTGGGCTCCCCCGGTTTATAAAGGCCGGCTGGCTAGAGTCCGGGTCGGGTACGGCCCGGCTAGGTCGGTTCGTTTTTTAATAGTTTCGCGTAGAAAAACAAATAAAAGAAATACTAAACGGACTCCAAAAATCTCGAAATAAATTTTCCCCGACTTCTAAAATCAAGCCCGACAAGATGAACATTTATTTGGGGCCTAAATGCAATTTGGAAAAACGCACATTTTTCCTAAAATCAAATAAAACAGCGAAATGCTCCAAAATAAAATCTTATTTGATTTTTTATTAAATCCTAAATATTCCTTTAATTTGGGAAAGTCATTTTATTCCCTCTCACTTATTTTTATAATTGGAATTATTGAAGATACAATAATTAAATCAAATGATCCTATTTTCAAAATTTGAGAAAACCCCAAATATGGAAATAACGAAATCCCCAACTCTCTCCATGGGTCCTTGAGTTGCGTAGGATTTCTAGGATCAAGCCAAAATGCAAATAAAATATGTTATGCAATGATGATCTATGTATAACATTTGAAAATTTGGGATGTTACAAACCTACCCCCCTTAAGATGAATCTCGCCCTCGAGATTCGGGTTGGCTGGAAAATAGGTGAGGGTGGTCCTTCAACAGATCTTCCTCTCGCTCCCAGGTGGCTTCATCCTCGGTGTGGTGGCTCCACTGAACTTTACAAAACCTGATAACCTTGCTGCGGGTGACTCGGCTGGCATATTCGAGAATCTTGACTAGTTTCTCCTCGTAGGTCAAATCACTATCCAACTGAATCGCTTCCAGCGGCACTGTATCTCTTAGTGGTGTATCAGCCATCTCTACGTGGCACTTTTTCAACTGGGAAACGTGGAACACGTCGTGAACTCCTGACAATCCTTCAGGCAACTCCAACTTGTAAGCAACTTCTCCCATACGCTCTAAAACTTTGTATGGTCCCACAAAATGTGGCGCTAATTTTCCCTTAACTCCAAAGCGCTTAACTCCTCGAAGCGGGGATACACGAAGATAAACTCTGTCTCCGACTTCGTAAACTGTCTCCTTGCGTTTATAATGTGCATAGCTCTTTTGCCTGGACTGGGCTCCCTTGAGCCTATCACGAATCAACTTCACTTTCTGTTCAGACTCCTTAATCAAATCTGGTCCAAACAACTGACGGTCTCGAACTTCATCCCACAACAATGGTGTTCTGCACCGTCTTCCGTAAAAGCCTTCAAAGGGGGCCATCTTCAAACTGGATTGATAACTATAGTTGTAAGAGAACTCCGCATATGGCAAGTTGTCATCCCAACTAGATCGATAATCTAGCGCACAAGCTCTCAACATATCCTCCAAAATCTGATTGACTCTCTCGGTCTGTCCATCGGTCTGCGGATGAAAAGTTGTACTGAACTCTAGCCTGGTACCCAAAGTTTCGCGCAACTGATTCCAGAACTTTGAGGTAAAGTGGGTTCCTCTATCTGATACAATGCTCCTCGGAACTTCATGCAGACATACGATCCTGGTCGTGTATATCTTTGCCAACTTAGCACTGGTGTAAGTGGTCTTCACTAGGATGAAATGAGCTACCTTCATCAAGCGAACGACTACAACCCATATCAAGTCATAGCCTGAGCAGGTCCTGGGTAATCCCATGATAAAATCCATGCCTAGCTTATCCCACTTCCATTCGGGTATCGGCAATGGCTGTAGCATTCCTGCTGGCTTCTGATGCTCTGCCTTTACTCTCTGACATACATCACAAATGGCTACATACTCTGCAATATCCTTCTTCATTCCAGTCCACCAAAAAGTGTCTTTCAAATCCAAATACATCTTGGTATTTCCTAGGTGAATGGAGTACATCGAATCATGGGCCTCTTGCAAAATTAACTTCCCGATCTCCGGGTCATTGGGCGCACAAATGCGGTCCTCAAACCATAAGGTATCGTGTTCATCCTCACGAAATCCTTTAGCTTTTCCCTTGCTCATTTTCTCTTTAATAGAGGCAATCTCCTTGTCGGTCTTCTGAGCTTCTTTGATCTTATCCATCAGAGTAGACTGAATCTCCAACGCTGCTACATAGCCTCTCGGAACTATCTCCAAACATAGCTCACGAAGGTCCTCGGCTAACTTCTTTGGTAACTCTCCGGTCATTAGTGTGTTGACATGGCTCTTGCGGCTCAATGCATCAGCTACTATGTTAGCCTTTCCGGCGTGATAATGCAATCTCATGTCATAATCCTTGATGAGCTCCAACCATCTTCTTTGCCTGAGATTCAACTCCTTCTGCGTGAAGATGTACTTCAAACTCTTGTGATCCATGTACACCTCACAATGGTTTCCAATGAGAAAATGTCTCCAAATCTTCAATGCGTGCACTACGGCTGCTAACTCCAAATCATGTGTAGCATAATTCAACTCATGGGGCTTAAGCTGTCGTGAAGCATACGAAACAACTCTTCCCTCCTGCATAAGCACTGCTCCAATTCCTCAACGTGAAGCGTCGCAATACACCTCATAATCCTTGTGCTGATCTGGCAGAATCAACACTGGCGAGGTAACCAAATGTTTCTTCAACTCCTGGAAACTGGCCTCACATTCCTCAGTCCAATTCAACTTGGTATCCTTCTTCAACAACTCCGTCATAGGTTTTGCAATCTTCGAGAAATTTTTAGTGAACCTCCGGTAGTATCCCGCGAGTCCAAGAAAACTCCGGATCTCTCCAACTGTTGTTGGAGCTTCCCAATTTTTCACAGTGACAACTTTGGTGGGATCTACTGCTATTCCTTCTCCGGATATAACATGTCCGAGGTATCCAACTTCCTTCAACCAAAACTCACATTTGCTGAACTTGGCGTATAACTGATGTTCTCTGAGCTTACCAAGTACCAAATGCAAATGTTCTTTATGTTCTTCTTCATTCTTCGAGTAAACCAGAATATCATCAATGAATACTACGACGAACTTATCCAAAAACTCCATAAACACTTTGTTCATCATGTTCATAAAATAAGCAGGTGCGTTAGTCACACCAAATAACATAACCACTACAAGAAATATGTCAACTAGTGACCTTCTGTCAGTGACCCTGAAAGAATTGGTCATAGATCTATGACCATTTGAGACCAATTGGTCAAAAGCTATTCGGGGGGCTCCAAACTCTAAACCATTGCGACTATTTTGGTCAGAAAGGTCGTAATTTCCTTACACGAAATGGTCATAAAGCAAACAGGGCTAGTCCACTGCCTTATTTCTAGTTGTTAACGACCAATATAGATGGTCATAGCCTTGTAAATTGTGGTGGGTTGCGATGACTAGGCGCCATCTCATCAGTTTTGCCTATGTGTCATGTCCATGTGTCAATTCTTGCCCTAGGTTGTGAAGCAACCTATATTTCTGTTATTCCAAAAATTCCCAAAAACTTCTCATAAATTTTTTGGATCATATCTTCATCAAATATGTCAAAAACCTTCCTTGCCTATTTCAAAAATAATTCAACAATATTCATTTTCCTATTCTGTTCAGAGCAGCACTTTGTGAAGGAAGTACCACTTTGGCATGTCCAAATAATATCCATTTTCTACAGTGCTTTCATATGCCCAAATAACAATCCTACACCAAATGCCAGCTCAATCCATTCATTATTTTGAGCCCAGCTTCAACATTCGTATTTATGTCCAGTGTGGTACTTTCAAAGCAAGTACCACCTAGGCTCCTCCTTTTGAGCTGAAAATTTGTGAAGACGGTCTTCTTAGTAACTGATCATCCTCATCCAAAACTCACGCCCATTATCCATGTACATTTCCCGTACTGCTAATCAAACACTTGGCTGCTAATTCATGTTTGAGCATCGATCGGTTTCCTTGTGAGAATCTTATGTTGTAATTTTCTTCCTAGCACGCACCTGGGGAATGCCCAACCCACTAGACATTCCTAGGCCGCCCAGAACACATGGCAACGCCACGGTCACGCGGTGACCACGCGGCGGGCATGCGAGTTTATGCGCTCTAGAGTTGGGGCCCTCGGCCACCGCCCAAACCTCGATGTATTGCCACCAAACCATGTATTTATGATTAAATAGGTACGTATGTAACTAGAAATGATTTTTGGAAAAAATAAGTAGCAAAGTATGAGGCAGCTGCAGTTCAAATTTTACCCTCTTCCAACTGAATCGGCGGAAATTTGTCTTTTTCACGAGAGGTGGATCAAAACTTTTTACACCCAACCATTTTATCAATTGTTCATTAAATATGTACTAGTATTTTAGAAAATTGATTTGGTCCAATTTTGCAACAATTATTTGGGAGGTCCTTCACAAAAAACCTCCTTTTGGGCACTCGAAAAATGGAAAATGGTTTTTTTTGTCCAAAGAAAATGAAAACTTCCTTAGGCAACATTGTTTGCCATTCCAATATGCACCCTTGTGCATAATATGAGATCATTTGAACAAACTATGCCATGAATGTGGCCATAAGATTGATCATTTGGCTTGAAAGCCATTGATCTCCATACGTGATAGCTCGTTTCTGAGAACACTTTTTAAAAATAATTGCCGTATTACAAGTTTGTTATTTTTCCTGGGAACTTGGCCACATATAATGACACAATGCGAAGGTTTCCCAATTTTCTGTTTTTTTTGAATTTTTTATGCCCGTTTTAAAATGCGGTCAAAATGGCGGGAATGACCGTTCCTAGATAGTGGTTGAATCTTGGAATTTTTTTGGTGTTTCTATAGTTAAATAGATACTTATGTACCTAGAAATGATTTTTGGAAAAAATAAATAGCAAACTACAAGGCAACTATAGTTCAAATTTGACCCACTTCCAGCTAAATCGGTGGAAATTTGTCTTTTTCACGAGAGGTGGATCAAAACTTTTTACACCCAACCATTTGGTCAATTGTGCATTAAATATGGCCTAGTATTTTATAAAAAATGATTTGGTCTAATTTTGCAATAATTATTTGGGAGGTCCTTCACAAAAAAACCTCCTTTTGGGCACTCGAAAAATGGAAAATAGTATTTTCGTCCAAAGAAAATGAAAATTACCTTAGGAAACATTGTTTGGAATTCCAAGATGCACCCTTGTGCACAATATGAGATCATTTCAACAAAGTATGTCATAAATGTGGCCATAGGATTGATCATTTGGCTTGAAAGCCATGAATCTTCACACATGATAGCTCATTTCTGAGAACACTTTTTAAAAATAATTGCCGTATTACAAGTTTATTATTTTTCTGGATACTTGGTCACATATAATGACACAATGCGAAGGTTTCCCAATTTTTTGAATTTTTTGAATTTTTTATGCCCGTTTCAAAATGCGGTCAAAACGGCGGGCATGACCGTTCCTAGCTAGTGGTTGAATCTTGGAATTTTTTGGTGTTTCTTTGATTAAATAGATACTTCTTTACCTAGAAATGATTTTTGGAAAAAAATAAAGAGCAAACTATGAGGTAGCTACAGTTCAAATTTGACCCGCTTCCTGCTGAATCGGCAGGAATTTGTCTTTTTCATCAGAGGTGGATCAAAGCTTTTGACACCCAACCATTTTATCAATTGTGCATTAAATATGACCTAGTATTTTAGAAAAATGATTTTGTGCCATTTTGCAACAAATGTATGGTAGTTCCTTCACAAAAAAACACATTTTGGTCACTCAGAAAATGGAAAATGGTTCTTTTGAGCAAAGAAAATGAAAACCTCCCAAATCAACATTGTTTGTCATCCCTAAATACACACATGTACCAAATATTGGTTTATTTGAACTAACTATAATAGGTTAAATGTTTTCCTGAATAAGAGGTACAAACTATAAGAGAAAAAACAAAAAAAGCTTAATTCTGAATGGTGGAACCAGCTATGGCATGGATCAATGACATGGCAAACATCTGTCCATCCATCCATCCGTCCATCCACCCCTCCGCTCTCTCTCTCTCACACAGCAAACCCCTCACACAGCTAACCCTAGCGATCCACCTCTCCCCTCCCCTCCCCTCGCGCAGCCGCCACCCACCTCCACCATGCCTTCTTCCCACCCACATCACCGCTGCTGCCGCCGGCCTACGCCCTCCCCCCACACCGCCGCCGTGAAACCCCATCCTCACCTTCTCTCCCCGGTCGAGCTGCAGCAGGTCAGGCGGAGGCGGCAGCCAGATCTGCCGTGTTGCTTCCGGATCCACGCCCTCCCCACCCTCGATTCATCTCCAATCCCGTCGCCGACACCCAACCCCACCCCCACCGGCGACCTCCCTTACCCCATCACCGCCGGACCTGTCCTCGCCTCGAGCCACCGCCCCTCTTCCTCGTATTCTCCGGGCACCGACGCCGCCCCTGCCTCTCAGGAGGATAGAGGAAGGCCCTGCCTGCACCATGCTCCTCCATCTCTGAGGCCATGGAAGGTGCGGGAGGGCCCATGGCTGCGGATCTACGCCGGGACATGGCGGCGGCGCACGCGGCGTGCGAGCGGCGGATCGCGCAGGACCGTGCCCGCACCACGGCCACCTCTGCCTTCTCCGGCGCCGTCCTCTCCGCCCGCCCGCTCGCCGAGCACAGCGTCGCGCACCGAGGTACGCGCCTCCCCCATCGTCGTTCCTCTTCCCTTCAGGTAGTAGTACAGAACGGCATCCATCACAGCACCAGTTACGTAGATTCAGGGGTAGTAGTACAGAATGATGGATGCATGCATCCATTACAGCACCAGTTACGTAGAGATATTTCTAGGGATTGTGCAACTTTAGCAAAGATCGTGTAGGAATCTTGAAGCCTTGGGGATATACTACTACTGGTACTAGTACTTGTAGTCGATGGATGGAACTGCATGTTCCTCTGCATTGTCGATCCAATTTCCCGGCCGTAAGTGCTGCTTCTTGTATTTTTCTGCCAAGTCCTCTAGACGCACAGAAGCTACTTGTAGTCGCTAGACAGTAGACTCTGTTGTATTTTGGAATTAGTTGTGATTACTAGTTAGATTCAATGTTTCTCGCCATCGAATAGAACTATGAACCACTTTGATATCTTATCTTAAAATGTTTTATTTGTGCCTCCTGATTGATTACTTGTGTTTCCTGGTTAGCACTAATGTTCCAAACCTAGTTGTACTCATGTGCTTCTCATGGATATGTCTTTCAGGTGTACATCAAGAACCAGAAGGCAAGGGCGTACTCCAAGCGTTTCCAAGTCCAGTTCAAGAGAAGGCGCTGTATGTGTTAGCACCTGCCTCTCCATGAATCTGCTACTTCTGTCATTTGACAGTGATTCTGATTGGCTGATTTTCCCTTATCCCTTGTTTTCTCAAGGGGAAGACCGACTATAGGGCCAGGCTGAGACCAACCAGGACAAGGACAAGTACAATACCCCCAAGTACCGTTTTGTTGTGCGATTTGTATCCTTGAAAGATTCTTCATCTGTTCATCATAGTTTGTGCACTTCTCAATTATCTATATATGTTGCTTATGTTGCTTATTATTACCATAGAGTCATGTTGTATCTCTTAACATTAGTACTTTAGACCAACAAGGATGTCACTGCCCAAATTGTTTACGCTACCATTGCTGGTGATGTCGTGATGACCACTGCCTACTCCCATGAGTTGCCTTGCTATGGTCTTGAAGTTGGCCTCACCAACTATGCTGCAGGTTGATTTTAGCTACTGAATGAATGTGCAAATGCATGATGTGATCGTATGCATGCCTCTTTTCTAATCCATTTTTCTGAATGCATGATGTAGCCTACTACAGTGGTCTGCTTTTGCGCCATAGAAGGTTGTTCCCCTGCTCCCTCCTCTGCCTTCCCCCATCATGATGTAGCCTACTGCAGTGTCTGAGATATTCAGTGAACTGTGTGGATGCCTCTTCGGATCTAGTGCAAATCTAATTGGTGCCTTGTTCTGGGATTCGGGAGGCATTTCTTTCTTCAATTGTCGAGCTGCAAAGGGACATTTTCGGCAGTTCGGTTGAGATGTTGTTGTAGCCCCAGAGAATTAAATCTGTCTTGTGATGCTGCTTTGTTTTAAGTGTTGTTTAATGCTTGCTGTCACATTGCATAATTACTAGTACTAGTAGATGCATAGTTATACTTATTATAGACTAATAGAAATTTCGCTGCTGCTATAGTTAGGTTTGGCTGACTTGTAACAACAGAGTAGTATTTCTACTTGTTTACAATGTTTTTAGGCCCTGGTACGAAAGCTGCCCTTGACAGGAACATAGTACCACAATATATATACACTACTAAATATAGTTTGGCATCTTGTTTTCGTCAATTGCTGTGTTCCTGCTTCCTGTTGTGAAGCCCAAACCCACTGAATTACCTATCTCTGGCCTTCTCTTCATATCGAAGCTCATCAAAATGTCAGCTGTACGCAACACTCTAGCAGTAGCTTTGTTCCAGGCATGTAGCAATCACCCATTTTTTACAGAGCATATGACCAAATGCTAATTGACAACATCTAGGTGCATTCATGTTTCATTTATGCTGATTGTCTAGGGGAAGTTGTTTCTAACAAATAAGGGGGTCTTTGGTGAAATTGAATAAATAACTTCCCATGTGATTTCAGGTTGTGTTCCCCGGACCTGCTGTTGCTGCTGGTTGTGTTCCCCGACCGAGTCCCCAAGCTGCTGCTGCTAGTTGTTTTCCCCGACCATGTCCCCAAGATGCATCCTGCTGCCCCTGCCCCGTGCGTCCTCAACTTTGCTCCTGGATAGCTACTGCAGGTGAGCCAATTGCCTCCATCTGTTGCTACTACTGTCGTAGTTTGGTTGTAGACGCAACTGTTGTAGCTCGGGTGAAATCTTAGTTTGCCTGCCTTGAGATAACGAGAAGGATATAGCGCATAACATTGCTTCCGACATTTGCAATGCATCTCTTAATTTAACATACGAGGTTGGGGTAATTATGTTATGTTAAGTAGAAATATTGAAATACCAAGTAACTATATATCCACAACATTGTAATCTGGTACCTTTTATTCAAGGATGTTCAATATCTGCCTCTGCTTCCCAAAGCATATTGATAGTACAGACATATGCAGAAGCACAAAAGCTGCTTTTGCATTATCACTATTGTTGGTTGCTGATTTACTAATAACTAGTCAATATACTGATAAGAGAGGGGTCTGATCCTAGCTATAAATGTAGGGGACAATATGGTATGTGTTCATGTTCACGTTGTTTGTCATGTTCTGGCTAACTCCAAGGGATTGTGTATGCAAAACCAATTATCCAGTCCATTTTTCACAAAAGGATTAGTCTGCTTAATTAGTACTGATGTTTTATTTTATGGAGTAGTTGCTTATTTGGCCAGATTATCTTTCTTTCTTTTGGCATAAGAATAAGCCGATAAGAACATAATATTGATACTGTGTGTGCTATTAGTAAAATGTTCTCTTTCCGTGCATCACCTTTCTTGTATGCACGAGTATCTCGTTTTAACTAACTAGAGAACAAAAATCATTGTACTATGTAAATTTGTGTTATTATTCTAAAGAAATTGCCCTTTTTTGAATGGTCTGTTCAGAATATATTGGCTCCAGTGTTTTGATTCTTCTCTTCTGACTCATGTAGCAGGGCGACGGTCGAAGGCGTGATGATAGTTCTATTGCTGTTCTGTTAGCCCAGTGTAGCGAAGGTCATGGCCTAGTCGACTATATCTGTGTGACTGTGATTGTATTTGTATATGTGTTATCACATTAACAGAGCATGTAACCGTGTCATATGAGAGAAGGAACCCAGTATGTAATTTGAAGATTGTAATTACACTTGTGGAGCTTGTAATTTTTGTTCTCAATGTATCTATAACAGATTTATTCTCGCTGCTGTTCTTTGAAGTATTACTTGTGTTTTTTGTCTGTTCTTATTTAAATATGGTTATTTATTCTCTCAAATTGAAATCTGAAGAAAATGATGCTGTCAAAAGAGTCCCACTTGAATAGAACCTGACAATTGGGACCCATCTAACTAGTTTACCCGAAAAAAGAAAAACTAAATTTGTTGAATCAAAAAGGCCATGGCCCAAAAAATGGAAAGGCCAAATTATTGGGCTTGGCCCATGAGGCTGACCGAAATTAATAGAAAAAATATATAAAAGGCTGAATTATTGGGCTCGGCCCATATAAACACCCAATTGGACCGGGCCGATTCTAATTTTTGACCTTTTCAATTGGTCGTAACTTTGCCACATCAGATTGCCACGTCGGATCCGACGTGGGATGGGCAGACAGCCAGTGACCAAAACAAAATTTCATGGGTTCAATGACCTTCTGGTTTGGTCAAAAACGTCTATGACCTTCTCGCAGAAAAGGTCGTTAATTTCAATTTACGACCGCTGGCTTTTGACCTTCTGTTTTTGGTCACAAAAAGGTCGCAAATGAAAAAATATGACCTTTCAGGGACCAATAGTGAGGGTCACAAGTTGACATATTTCTTGTAGTGAACGATATACTCATACAACCCATACCTTGTGGTAAAAGTTGTCTTGCTCTCGAATCTTCAACTGGTGGTATCCTGATCGCAAATCGATCTTGGAAAATACCTTAGCTCCTTGCAATTGGTCAAACAATTCATTGATCATCGGTAGTGGGTACTTATCGTCACTTCATTCAGTCCTCGATAATCAACAACCATCCTTAACGGTCCATCCTTCTTTTCCACTATAAGTACTGGTGATCCCCAAGGTGACGTACTCGGGCGAATATGTCCATTATCCAGTAACTCCTTAATCTGCTTCTTAATCTCCTCCAAATCCTTTGCAGGCATTCTATATGGTCTCTTAGATATTGGTCCTGTGCCTGGCAAAAGCTCAATCAAAAACTCAATATCTCTATCCGGTGGCCGACCGAGAAATTCTTCTGGAAATACATCCGGAAAATCCTTTACCACCGGTACTTCCTCCTGTACAACTCCTGATAAGGAATTTACTTGAGTCCTATTCGGCACATGCCGTGATACATACTTGATCTTTCTCCCTTCTGGGGTGGTAAGTAAAATCGACTTACTGGCGCAATCGATGTTTCCTCCATACATCGATAGCTAATCCATACCCAGAATTACATCCAAACCTTGTGATTCCAAAATGATTAAATCCGAGGGAAACACATGTGTACCTATCCTCAATAGCACTTGAAAACATCCTTTACTGGCCATATACTCCGCTCCTGGTGAGCTTACTAACATTGGTGTTCTAAGAACATTGGTGGGTAGTTTATACTTATCCACGAATCCCCTTGATATGTATGAATGCAATGCACTAGTATCAAAAAGAACGATTGTAGTAAATGACATAACCAAAAACTTACCTATTACTGCATCTGGCTAGGCTTCAACCTCCTCCATGTTAACGTGGTTCACCTGTCCCCTGTTGAAAGTGTTCGGCTTCTTCCCAGAGCTTCCATTACCATTTCCATTCTAGGTTTCAGGACATTCATTGGCATAATGTTCGGTCTTCTGACACTTATAACAAGTGACTTGGCTCAGGTCTCTCTTGGCTGGGGTTGATGGGTTGGTACAGTTCTGACCGTTGCTTCCCCCATTCTGATTACCGTTCTTGGGGCCATTATGATTATGCGAACTCCCTCCTCCATGGATATGCTGCAAATGTCCTCCCGATTTTGCGGTAAAACGTGGCTTCTGCTGAGCTCCTGAATTGTACTTCCCTTGTCCATACTTCCTCTTGCGGTTCTCAATCTGCTGCTGCTTCCCTTCAACCATAAGAGCACGATCTACTAGTTCCTGGTAGTTGTTGAAAGTTGCTACCATCAACTGCATGCTCAACTCATCATTCAGTCCTTCCAGAAACTTCGCCTGCTTAGCTGCATCCGTAGCAACGTCATCCGGGGCATAACGTGCTAACTTACTAAAGTCATCCACGTATTGGCCAACTGTCCGTCCTCCTTGGCGCAAGTTGCGAAACTCACGCTTCTTCATGGCCATAGCTCCTGCTGAAACAACGGTTGTATGGAAAGCCTACTGAAATTGGTCCCATGTCACTTTGGCTATAGGGTAGGTGACAGTGTAATTCTTCCACCATGATGCTGCTGGTCCATCCAACTGATGTGCGGCAAAACGCACCTTCTCAGCATCAGTACATCCTGTACTGGTTAACTCACTTCCAATCTTGCGGAACCAATCATCTGCTATTATAGGCTCGGTGCTACTGGAGAACACCAATGCATTCACTCTAAGGAAACGGGTTAAGTGATCAACAGGTGGTGGTGGTGGTGGGTTGTTGTTGTTGTTCCCCTGATTCTGATTCTGGACTAGCAACTGCATCAACGCATACTGCTGCTGGATCACCTGAGTGAGCTCCGGTGGGAAGGCAAATCCATTGTCACGTCTTGGACGCATTTGATGGGTTTAGAGGGGAGAGATTTGTAATGCCCTCGATGCGGCTATATCTCCCACGTGTCGAAGCACGACTTAGAGGCATAACTGCATTGAAAGCAATGTCGCAAGTGAGGTAATCTTCACACAACCCATGTAATACATAAGGGAAAGAGATACATAGTTGGCTTACAATCGCCACTTCACACAGTTACATGAATACAACATTACATTAACCAGATACAATCAAGGTCCGACTACGGAACCAAAATAAAAGAAGAACCCCAAATGCGACAAAGGTCCCCGATCGACCCCAACTGGGCTCCACTACTGATCAACTAGAACGAAACAACACAAAGGACAAGATCTTCAACGAGCTCCTCCTGAGCTGGGTCGCGTCATCTACAAGGGCTCATCGGCACCTGCAAGCTGGTTTTGGAAGTATCTGTGAGTCACGGGGACTCAGCAATCTCACACCCTCATGATCAAGACTATTTAAGCTTATGGGTAAGGTAAAGGTATGAGGTGGAGCTGCATCAAGCGACTAGCATATATGGTGGCTAACATACGCAAATGAGAGCGAGAAGAGAAGGCAAAGCACGGTCGATACAAGTATGATCAAGAAGTGATCCTATAGCAACCTACGTCAAGCATAACTCCAACAACCGTGTTCACTTCCCGGACTCCGCCGGAAAGAGACCATCACGGTTACACACACTGTTGATATATTTTAATTAAGTTAAGGTTCAGGTTTTCTACAACCGGACATTAACAAATTCCCATCTGCCCATAACCGCGAGCACGGCTTTCTAAAGTTCAAATCCCTGCAGGGGTGTCCCAACTTAGCCCATGACAAGCTCTCACGGTCAACGAAGGAATAGACCTCCTCCCGAGACATTCCGATCAGACTCGGTATCTCGGTTCTTCAAGACATCCTCGACAATGGTAAAACAAGTCCAGCAAAGCCGCCCGATGCGCCGACATCCTGATGGGAGCTGCACATATCTCATTCTCAGGGAAACACCGGATAGGTGAAGCTACGAGTAAAACCAGCCCTCAAGTTTCCCCGAGGTGGCCCCGCAGGCTGCCCATTTCGGACCAACACTTAGACAAGCACTGGCCCGTGGGGGGGGGGTTAAAATAAGATGACCCTCGGGATGCGCGACTCCCAAGGGAAAAAGGCTAGGTGGCGAATGGTAAAACCAAGGTTGGGGCTTGCTGGAGGAGTTTTATTCAAAGCGAACTGTCAAGGGGTTCCCATTATAACCCAACCGCGTAAGGAACGCAAAATCCGGGAACATAACACCGATATGACGGAAAACTAGGGCGACAAGAGTGGAACAAAACACCAGGCATAAGGCCGAGCCTTCCACCCTTTACCAAGTATATAGATGCATTAATTAAATAAGATATATTGTGATATCCCAACAAGTAAACATGTTCCAACAAGGAACAACATCTCCATGTTCCAACGAGGAACACACTTCAATCTTCACCTGCAACTAACAACGCTATAAGAGGGGCTGAGCAAAGCGGTAACATAGCCAATCAACGGTTTGCTAGGACAAGGTGGGTTAGAGGCTTGGTTTAGCAATATGAGAGGCATGAAAAGCAAGTGGTAGGTATCGCAGCATAGGCATAGCAAAAGAGCGAGCATCTAGCAAGCAAAGATAGAAGTGATTTCGAGGGTATGATCATCTTGCCTGAAATCCCGCAAGGAAGAAGAACGAGTCTATGAAGAAGACAAACGGACGTACACGAACGGGTCCTCACAAACGCGATGTAACCGGAACCAACCCGAATAAGCAAACACCGGAAAAGAAGCACACAACATAGTAAACAACCAACACATGAACATGGTATAATATGCGGGATGCGGTATGCGATGCATATGCATGATTTGCCAAGGAACAAATGAACCTGGCCTCAACATGGAAATCCAAGTGTGCCACTGGAAAGGTGAGATGAAATCGCTTGAAAACGATATAAAGAACGCCGGAATCGGAGTTACGGTTTGGAAATGGCAAGCAATTCAAATATGGCCACGTTCTGCGATTTACAACAAGTAGCCATCTAAATGCAACAAGATTAACATGCTACAGTACTCAAACATGGCAACAAAATATATGGCAGGGATTCATTCATGATGCTTAACAAAAGTATAGCACTGAGCTACGGCCAATTCATACAATAACAGGTTCAAACAAGCATGGCAAAAATGCATTTGGTAAACAGATCTCAGACTTAGTGAAATTAACACTTGTCTGGAATTTCAGATCAGATAGCACTCTTTGGAGCAGCAAAACTACATGCTACAGAACCTGAACATAGCAACGTAAAGCATTTCATGGAGCTACTCAAAGAGCTTAACAAAAGTCCCTGAGTGACCTTGAGCCAAAAGAGATCAGAAAATACAATTGCAAGCATGTGAACATGGCAAAAACATAATCAGTTCTCAGACTTAGTGAAAACTAGAGCATGCTGAAAACTGATATCAAGTGGGCATGTTTACGAGCTCGATGCACTCGCTATAGAGCAAGTCATGACAAACTAAGCATACACCCATCAATAATACACAAAATACAAGCTAGACATGGCAGGAACAATAACATAGCATGCACAGATCAACTACAACATCATCGGCAAAATTGCTAACAAGTAGACAATCTACCTAGATTCACGAAATAGCAAAAGTAGAGCTTGATTGACTCAAGCTAGGTTGCTCCATAATTGCAAACAAAGGCATGGATGGATAGAGCACTACAAGATTAACAAAACATCCTTACTGATCATCCTCAAAAGAGGCACGGATCACTAGGAAACAACATGAACATATGGCATAATGAAATAAACAGTCTAAGGATTTAGTGGAAATGCTAAGTCCCTGAAATCAGCATTAACAAGTGCCTCACTTTGCAAGCTTGTGCTAGTCACCACACACATCACAAAAATACATGGGTTGCACCTCTGGAAATATGGCAAAACCCTTAACAAAAAATATGTAGAGCTCATGGCCATATCATGCACACAATAATCATGACAAAAATGACAAATATCTAAATGGAGCAGCAGATCTGACAATTATCTCAAGTGGCACTCTTCTAACAGCATTTCGGGCATCAAGATGAACTCAAATGAAAATGATGCAAAGAGATGAAATGATATTCTATATGCATGAATCGGAGCTACGGATGCAAAGTTACGTCATGATGAACGTAGGCATGTGAATCTGGGAATTTCGGGGACTAAGAAGAAATACAGTGAGCGTCGAATAGTTAAAACGCGCACGCGTGGGATATAGCAGGCGCTCACCCAAATGGGCTCGGCCCAGGACGGGGAAGGAGGCCGAGGTAGTGGGCCGGATCGGGCTTGGCGGCCCACGGATGCGGGAGGAGGCCCAGGGCGCAAGGTGTCGTCCTCCTCCTCGATCCCGCCTGGATCGAGGGAGGCAGAGGCGGCGGCGACGCTGTTCGCTGGCGGGGCAGCGTTAAGGAGGGGCATAGGAGGCCGGGGAAGGCCGGGAATGAGCGGATCCGGGCGTGGGGTCCCTGGATCCGGCGACGGGCGAGGTCGGGGAGGACCACGACGAGCTCGACGGCGGCCCTGCAAAACAATGGCGGCGGCGGCGCGGGCTTAGAGGAGAGGGAGAGCCGGGGAGGAAAAGGAGGGGAAGAGGAGGCGCGGGGCACTGCCTGGCCAAGGGCACGACGACGGCGGAACTCCGATGGCCGGAGCGGTGACGAGAGGCAGCGAGGTGCGGTTGCCGGCGGGGACGTATGAGGCGGCGGCGGAGAACTCTGGCGGAGGTTCGGCGAGACGGCGCGGCGCGGATCCCCTCGGGCCTGGCGCGGCCCGGGGCGGGCCAGAGATGGGCTCCACGGGCCCGGCGGCGAAGTGGGGCACGGGAGGACACATGTCGGCTCCGGATTGGACGAAGGCGGCGGCGGACATGTCCGGGCGGTGGGAAAAATGTCCGGCGGCGCAGAGGGAGTTGGATCTAGGGTTTGTACCGCGAAATTTTTGGGGGAGGCCACATATTTATCGGAAGTGGGAGCTATGAGAGTCCAAATGAGGTGCGGTTTTCGGCCACGCGATCGTGATCGAACGACCGAGATGATGGCGGCGGTTTATGTGGGTTTTGGGCCAAATTGGAAGGGTGTTGGGCTGCAACACACACGAGGCCTTTTCGGTCCCTCGGTTAACCGTTGGAGCATCAAACGAAGTCCAAATGGTACGAAACTTGACAGGCGGTCTACCGGTAGTAAACCAAGGCCGCTTGGCATGTCTCGGTCCAATCCGGAAATGTTTAGCCCCCACACATGAAAGAAAGGTAGAAATGACCACTGGAGGAGATAGGAGCGCCGGATTGCAAAACGGACAACGGGGAAAATGCTCGGATGCAAGAGACGAACATGTATGCAAATGAAATGTGCATGATGACATGATATGCAATGCATGACATGCAAGCAATGACAATGCAACACCAGCGAATAACTGGACGACACCTGGCACATTGGTCTCGGGGCGTTACAAGATTAGAATAGAATGAGGTCTAATGAGAAAGCACTACCCATATGCACATGAGACAAACAAAACATTTCACTCAATCAATCAAACAAGGGCATACAATCGGTCTAACTATCACAAAAGTGCTTGGACTACTATATTTACATGGTGGAATACTACGACTGATGTGGTGGACTATTAGAAATACTCCTCGGTTGCAGACTCCATGATATCTGCTCGAGCTTCGTCTTCAAAGTCATCATCGCTCAGGTCAGAGTCGGTGTCGTCGATGATGATGTAGTCTTCCAGGCGAATCTCCTTCGGTTCTTCGTCTTCTTCTACTGGTGTGGGGTCTCCCATGAATATTCTGATCTTCTTAATCAGGTCGTCATTCTTCTCCACTAGTACGACGATTTCCTCCTCATAGTCTTCACGCGTAGCCTTGAGTTCTTCCTCCAGTTCCGTGATCCTTGTCATCGCTTTCTTCAGAACTATCATGACTGCACACATCTGGTTCTCCTAACGTCGAATGTGCTAGTTTAACTCCTGGATAAAAGCTGCAATTGATCTATCCTTCTTGGTGCTGATCATTTCCCAGTGCTCGTCTCGGCGCCACAAATCTAGTAGATAGTATCCTTGAGATCATTGCGGTAAACTTCTCCAATACGTCCCATGGTGATGTGGGTCGCCGTGCTCTTTCCTAGACTCCAGGTTGGTGCATCAAAGGAAAACTCTATGGGCTCAGTGACTGGCGCGAACGTCCTTCCTGGAACTTGAACTTGAATCATCCAGCGCTCCTCCTCGGGTAAAGTGGCGTTGTAGGTCCCGGTGAAGCTTGGTACTCCGATGTTCAGGTACTTAGTGACTTCCTTCAGGTGGCGTCCAAAGGGTGTATCTTCATCCTGTTGTGTGAACTTGTTCCTTGCATCCGCCATCCTAAAAGAGTAGAAAAGATGAGGAGTCAGAAATGATAAGAGTGAGTAGTGATCTAGGGATTTAGCTTAGTGGTCGTGTCCTACAGTCAGCGTGGGCTCTGATACCATCTTGTAGTGACCAGACCTCAAACAGTCTGATCTCTGTGCTTTAGTGTCATCCCTGGATCAGTAATGCTAACACACACATTACTTGAAGGATTTATAACAGAGTAGCAATCACACACTTATTACAACGAGTGTCTCAAAAGAGAACTTATTACAAATAATGTGGCTTAAGGCCATCTAATAATGATAACAACAGAAGGCTTGGAAGATAAGTGAGTCCATCAACTCCAACGGCATCACTGAGTATAGAACCATGACCTAAAGGCACCTTACTCGTCGTCTAAAAAGTCTGCAACATGAACGTGCAACCCGAAAACGGGTCAGCACATGGAATATGCTGGCAATGTAACACATAAAGAGTAATGAACAGAAATAGGCTATACTACATGCATATATGGCTGGTGGAAAGCTCTATGGTTACTGTTTGCGTAAAGCCTGCAAAGGAATAAATTTTATTTAACTATCATGTTAGTTGTTAAGCATTGAGAGTGTAGACACCCAATTAAACATCATCATTAAAACCCAACAAAATTAAATTAAAGTCACATGATGAGATTCACATGATAATCCAAGTACTAGATACTCAAAACATCCATAACCGGGGACACAGCTAACCATGATTAGTTTATACACTCTGCAGAGGTTTGCGCACTTTTCCCCACAAGACTCGATCTCCTCCATTGGCATTCTCGCACTACATGGTGTTTGAGAAACGGATGACCAAGACATAGTCTTTCAGAAGCGCTAGCACCTTATGATCGGGTAGACCATTACACCTACTTTCCCCTACATGTGCTAGTCTACCACTGTAAGAGTTCGCATGACTTAATCAACTATGCTAGAGCCCATAGTAGCTTGTGGCTCCACATGAAAGTTCCTAGCATGAATAATCTCATGATCCCTTTGAGCCTGGGTGGCGGTCCATAAAGAAAACAGGCAATCGCTGGAATACCCAGGTGCCTCAGTCCACCCAGATGTGCATTAAAGTTGCCACCTTAAATAAACCATTAATTAACAATCTCACATCTGTCATGGATACACTCGCCTAATCCACGTCTACCAGCATAGCATGGCAATATAAGCAAACGTAGAAGTAACTCCAAAGGGTTTGATAATAAAACTAGTAATAGGTACTACCTCATCTACTTCCCAACCCACAATTTAATTAGATCCTAATCATGCAATGTTTGAGGATTGATCTAATGCAAAAAAACTAGGTACTAAGAGGTATGATCAAAGTGTTACTTGCCTTGCTGATGACCCGTGAAACCTAGAGATTCGAAGTAGCAAGTGGCGCACTCCGGGTACTCTATCACAAACAAACAAGCACATAATAAGTACTGATCTAATGCATAGGTAAAACTCAAATAACAGATCTAACCAGAAAGTTCAACTTAAGAACTCCAGTTTGCAAAAAGAATCAAATCAAACGAAGCAACGAAAGTCAAACGGCGAAAGAAACAAGCTTCGTTTACTAATCTGGATCTAAGTCAAATTTTATAGAAGCAAAAACTTGTTTGAGTTGGTTAAACGGAAAGAGGGTTTCGAGGCGAAACTCTAGGCGCTTGAATCGTCTGATTCCGATAAACGAGCGAAAAGTTAAACTAAAACGAAAATTAGATCAAAAATCGCGATCAGAAATAATCACGGAAAATCCGAGAAAAAGAAAAAACGACAAATAGACTAACGAACGAACGTTCGCTGTATGCGGCTAAACGACGAAAACCGTTCGTTAAAACGAACGTACGGACGAACGTCCGCTAAATAAACTAAACCGGGAAAAAAGAATAAATCGATCTAAATAAAAAAAATGACTGCGGTTTTTATAAAAAAAACCGGGTGGTTGACCGGTGAATAGCGGTGGCGGCGACGGCTACCTCCGGCGGCGGCGTACTCCGTCGGTGCGGCGGCGGTCGGTGGAGAGGCGGCGGCGGCGCACGGCGCGAGTGGCGGCGGCAGCGGGCGGCGGCTAGGGTAAGGGCGGGGCTGGGCTCCCCCGGCTTATAAAGGCCGGTCGGCTAGAGTCCGGGTCGGGTACGGCCCGCCCAGGTCGGTTCGTTTTTTTAAATAGTTTCACACAAAAAACAAATAAAAGAAATACTAAATGGACTCCAAAAATCCCGAAATAAATTTTCCCTGACTTCTAAAATCAAGCCGGACAAAATGAACATTTATTTGGGGCCTAAGTGCAATTTTGAAAAACGTGCATTTTACCTAAAATCAAATAAAACGGCGAAAAACTCGAAAATAAAATCTTATTTGATTTTTTATTAAATCCTCAATATTCGTTTAGTTCGGGAAAGTCATTTTATTCCCTCTCACTTATTTTTATAATTGGAATTATTGAAGATAAAATAATTAAATCAAATGATCCTATTTTCAAAATTTGAGAAAACCCCAAATATGAAAATAACGAAATCCCCAACTCTCTCCATGGGTCCTTGAGTTGCGTAGGATTTCTAGGGTCAAGCCAAAATGCAAATAAAATATGATATGCAACGATGATCTATGTATAACATTCGAAATTGAAAATTTGGGATGTTACAAGCAATCAATAACATCCCATGCAGTATTCAAAAAGGTTCTACCAAGAATAATAGACATACTATCGTCCTCGGGAATATCAAGAATAACAAAGTCTGTTAAAATAGTAACGTTTGCAACCACAACAGGCACATCCTCACAAATACCGACATGTATAGCAGTTGATTTATCAGCCATTTGCAAAGATATTTCAGTAGGTGTCAACTTATTCAAATCAAGTCTACGATATAAAGAGAGAGGCATAACACTAACACCGGTTCCAAGATCACATAAAGCAGTTTTAACATAGTTTCTTTTAATGGAGCATGGTACAGTTGGTACTCCTGTATCTCCAAGTTTCTTTGGTATTCCACCCTTAAAAGTATAATTAGCAAGCATGGTGGAAATTTCAGCTTCCAGTATCTTTCTTTTATTTGTAACAATATCTTTCATATACCTAGCATAAGGATGCATTTTAAGCATATCAGTCAAACACATACACAAAAAGATAGGTCTAATCATTTCAGCAAGGTGCTCAAAATCCTCATCATCCTGTTTCTTGGATGGTTTAGGAGGAAAAGGCATGGGTTTCTGAACCCATGGTTCATTTTCTTTACCGTGCTTCCTAGCAACAAAGTATCTCTTATCATAACATTGATTCTTTGATTGTGGGTTATCAAGATCAACAACAGGTTCAATCTCTACATCATTGTCATTGCTAGGTTGAGCATCAACATGAACATCATCATTAACATTATCACTATGTTCATGTTCATTACCAGATTGTGTTTCAGCATCAAAAATAGAAATATCATTGGGATTCACAGGTGTGTCAACAATAGGTTCACTAGAAGCATGCAAAGTCCTACCATCTTTCTTTTTCTTCTTCTTAGAAGAACTAGGTGCATCAACATTAGTTCTTTGAGAATCTTGCTCAATTCTCTTAGGGTGGCCCTCAGGATACAAAGGTTCCTGAGTCATTTACCCCCTCTAGTCACAACTGTAACAACATTATAATTTTTCTTATTATCTAATTCAGTGAGCAAATCATTCTGAGCTCTAAGTACTTGTTCTACTTGAGTGGTAACCATAGAAGCATGTTTACTAATAACTTTAAGCTCACCTTTAACTCTAGACATATAATCACTCAAATGTTCAATCATATAAGCATTACGTTTCAATTGTCTACTAACATAAGCATTGAAGTTTTCTTTCTTAACAATAAAATTATCAAACTCATCCAAGCATTGGCTAGAAAGCTTATTACGAGATATATCACCTTCATCAAATCTATAGAGGGAATTTACCTTTACTACCTGTGTCGGGTTATCAAGACCATGTATTTCTTCAATAGGTGGTAAATTCTTAACATCTTCAGCTTTAATACCCTTTTCTTTCATAGATTTCTTTGCCTCTTTCATATTCTTTAGGACTGAGAAATAGAATACCCCTTTTCTTCGGAGTTGGCTCAGGAGTTGGTTCAGGAAGTGTCCAATCATTATCATTACTCAACATATTATTCAATAGTAATTCAGCTTGATCAACAATTCTTTCCCTGAAAACACAACCAACACAACTATGCAGGTGGTCTCTGGAAGCATCAGTTAGTCCATTATAAAAGATATCAAGTATTTCATTTTTCTTGAGAGGATGATCAGGCAAAGCATTAAGTATTCAGAGAAGCCTCCCCCAAGCTTGTGGGAGACTCTCTTCTTCAATTTGCACAAAATTATATATTTCCCTTAACGCAGCTTGTTTCTTATGAGCAGGGAAATATTTAGCAGAGAAGTAATAAATCATATCTTAGGACTATGCACAGAACTAGGATCAAGAGAATTAAACCATATTTTAGCACCACCCTTTAATGAGAACAGAAACATCTTAAGGATAAAGTAATAGCGAGTTTTCTCATCATTAGTGAACAGGGTGGCCATATCATTTAATTTAGTAAGATGTGCCACAACAGTTTGAGATTCATAGCCATAAAAAGGATCAGATTCAACCAAAATAATTAACTCAGGATCGAAAGTGAAATCATAATCCTTATCGGAAATACAGATAGGTTAAGTAGCCAAAGCAGGGTCATATTTCATTCTAGCATTCAGAGAGTTCTCTTTCAGCTTAGCTAATAGTTTCTTAAGATCATATCTATCATTGCAAGCTAACAAGCCTCTAGCAGTTTCTTCATCCATAACATAACCCTCAGGCAGAACAGGCAATTCATATCTAGGGGGAGAATCTTCATCATCACTTTCATCAATATTATCAGTTTCAATAATTTCATTCACTCTAGCCCTACCAAGTTGTTCATCAAGAAATTTACCTAGTGGCACAGTATTATCAAGCATATAAGTAGTTTCATCATAAGTATCATGCAAAGCAGAAGTGGCATCATCAATAACATGCGACATATCAGAATAGATAGCAGGTGTAGGTGTCACAAGTTTACTCAAAACAGAAGGTGAATCAAGTGCACAGCTACATGGCAGTTCCGTACCTCCCCTCATAGTTGAGAGAAAAATCTTGGTTCTTTCATCTTTCAAGTTCTTCATAGTGATCAACAGATATAAATCCCAAGTGACTCAAAGAATAGAGCTATGCTCCCCGGCAACGACGCCAGAAAATAGTCTTGATAACCCACAAGTATAAGGGATCGCAACAGTTTTCGAGGGTAGAGTGTTCAACCCAAATTTATTGATTCAACACAAGGGGAGCCAAAAAATATTCTCAAGTATTAACAGTTGAGCTGCCAATTCAACCGCACCTGAAAGACTTAATATCTGCAGCAAAGTATGTAGGGGAAAGTCGGTGTAACTGTCTACCCAGAGTAAAGAGTTAATGCTTCAGAAAGACTATGTCTCAATCTTCCGATCATGGATGTGGTCGAGTCTTGTGGGGAAAGTGCGCAAACCTCTACAGAGTGTATAAACTAATCATGGTTAGCCGTATCCCCGGTTATGGACATCTTGAGTATCTTGTATTTGAATTATTGGTTGATCTCATCACTTCAGTTAATGAATTTGTTGGGTTATTAATATTATTTTGGGATTGAGTTGGGGGGAACCTTATCAATAATGGCATAAACTTGGTAGTTAAATAAAAAATCTATTCCTTTTGTTGTAGGAAAAAATTATCTTTATGCAAATATTAAACTTAGAGACTCCACCAGCCAAATATGCATGTAGTGGTAGCCATTATTTTATCATTTTCTCTATAGTGTGATCTTGCCAGCATATTCCATGTGCCGACCTACACCGCTACAACATATCATGTTGCAGAATTTTCAGACGAAGAGTAAGGTGCAATAGGTCATTGTCATCCACTCAGTTTTCCCGTGGAGTTGGATGGACTCATTTATCTTCGAAGCTTCCGTAGTTATTTAGATGGCCTTCAGCCATATTATTGTAATAAGTACTCTTTATGAGACACTCAATGTAATAAGTGTGTGATTGAACTTTGTTATAAATCCTTGACTACTGTGTGTCAGCAATACTGATCCAGGGATGACACTTAAGCACTAAGACTTTGATCCATTCGGGTCAGGTCGCTACACATAGCATATTTTGTAAAAATTTCATGATTTTATCATGTTCTGACTTTCCAGAAGAATTCAGACAATTATAGCAAACTTTCTATTTTTAAAGAGAAACATGTAGGCTTGCAAAATAAGCATGGAAAAGGCTATAATTGACATTTTTATTGAAATAAAAGATACAAAACATTATTCTAAATAACAGAAAGCAAATCCTAGCAAAATCAAATGATGCTCCAAGCAAATCACATATCATGTGACGAATGAAAATATAGCTCCAATTGAGGTTACTGATAATGTTGAACATGGAAGACGGGATGCCTTCCGGGGCATCCCCAAGCTTAGTTGCTTGGATTTTCCTTGAATATTACCTTGGGGTGCCTTGGGCATCCCCAAACTTAGGGTCTTGTCACTCATTATTCTCCTGATTCCGATATCTCACCCAAAACATGAAAACTTCAATCACACAAAACTTAACGGAACTTCGTGAGATACGTTAGTATGATAAAGAGCAAACCATTCACTTTTGGTACTATCAAAGACAGGATTCATAATTGTTCTCACACAATGCCTATTGTATCTTATCATTTCTACAATTTATATTCAGCAATATAAGCCATAGACACTAGAAAACAAGCAAACTATGCATTGAAAATGAAATCTGTCAAAAACAGAACCGTCTGTAATGATTTGGACAACGATCATACTTCTCTGACTCCAAAAATTCTGAAAAATTAGGACGATTTAGTATATCAATCTTACGTAAACAATTCAGAAGCTTTCGTCACTTCTGTGATTTTTGAAAATTGTTTTACTAGATGCAAAAGTTTCTGTTTTCCAACAAGATCAAATCAACTATCACCAAACATAATCCCAAAGGTTGTACTTGGCACTTAAGTCAAACAAAAGATATAAAACATGATTACTCAAGTAGCCTAATCATGTGAACACAGAAAAATAGTAGGTATAAATATTGGGTTGTCTCCCAACAAGCGCTTTTCTTTAATGCCTTTTATCTAGGCATGATGATTTCAATGATGCTCACATAAAAGTAAAGATTTGAAACATAACAAGAGCATCATGAAACACATGACAAGCACATTTAAGCCTAACCCACTTCTTGTGCATAGGGATTTTTTGAGAAAACAATTTATGGGAACAAGAATTGGCTAGCATTGGAAGGCAAAACAAGTGTAACTTCAAAACTTTCAACACGTAGAGAGGGAGCTTGATATTATTGCAATATGTAAAAGCATATGTTCCTCTCTCATAGTAATTTTCAGTAGCATCATGAATGAATTCAACAATATAACTATCACATAAAGCATTATTTTCATGATCCACAAGCATAGAAATTTTATTATTCTCCACATAAGCAAATTTATTATCATGAATAGTAGTGGGAGCAAACTCAACAAAATAACTATCATGGGATTGAAAATTAAAATCATGATGACAAGTTTCATGGTTATCATTATTCATTATAGCATAGCAACTTTGTTGTCATAATCAATTGTAACCTCTTCCAAAATAGTGGATTCATCACTAAATAAAGTTTTGAACGCTCCCAATCCACTTTCATAATTATTAAAATAAGATTCAACACCCTCCAAAATAGTGGGATCATTAGTACCTAGAGTTGATACTCTTCCAAACCAACTTTCATCATTGTAATCATCATAAATAGGAGGCATGCAATCATCATAATAAATATTCTCAACAAAACTTGGGGGAGTAAAAATATCATCTTCATCAAACTTAGCATCCCCAAGCTTATGGATTTGCATATCATTAGCATCATGGATATTCAAAGAATTCATAATAACAATATTGCAATCATGCTCATCATTCAAAGATTCAATGCCAAACATTTTATTGAATTCTTCTTCTATCAATTGAGCACAATTTCCTTTCCATCATTTTTACGAAAGACATTATAATTGGATCCTATAATATGATGCAACCTAAATTCCATTTTTAGTTTTCTTTTATAAACCAAACTAGTGATAAAACAAGAAACTAAAAGATTCAATTGCAAGATCTAAAGATATACCTTCAAGCACTCACCTCCCCAGCAACGGCACCAGAAAAGAGCTTGATGTCTACTACACAACTTTATTCTTGTAGACTCGTGTTGGGCCTATATCATTTAGTTTAGTAAGATGTGGGAGAGTATTGTGCCATATCTTAGCATCACCCTTTAATGAGAACGGAAATAACGTTAGAATATAGTAGTATCGAATTTTTTCATCATGAGAAAATAGGGTGGCTATATCACTTAGTTTAGTAAGATGTGACACAACAGTTTCAGTTTCATAGCCATGGAAAGGATTAGATTTAACCGAAGTAATTAACTCTGGGTCGACGAAGAATTCTTAATCCTTATCAACAATAAAGATAGGTGAAGTAGAAAACATAGGATCACATTTCATTCTAGCATTTATAGATTTTTCTTTCAACTTGCATAATTATTTCCTAAGATCTTGTCTATCCTTACAAGCAAGCACTACAAAAAAAGATACATCCGTGACATTTTGGGCCGAATGAAATTTTTTCTGTCATACATATGACACTTCTATGATGATAATTGTGACAAAACCTTATCATAGATGTGGTGGGCTCCTACTTCTATGACAAAAAATCATGACAGAAAATGGGCTTTTCGTCCTGGGCGGGCCAGAGACACAGCTTCATGACATTCTTTGGGCCGTCCATGACGGAAAAAACCGTGGTAGAAGGGAGGGCGAGGAAAATTTCGGGGAGTTCCCTGTTACGGTGGGAGGTCGGGGGCCGAGCGATGCGCGTTTCTCTCATACATGTACGCGCATGTATGCGAGGCGTTGGCTCTAACTGAACCCGAGTGAGGCGTTGGGCTCTAACTGAACCTGAGCGATTGCACTGCAGGCTACACGTTACTGAACCCGAGCGATCGATCGATGGCTGTTAACTAAACCCGATCGAGCGATTCCTTCACTACTGCTAGTAACTGAAGCCGATCGATTGGATGAATAGTGAGCATTGCACGCGGGGGGGGGTGGGGGCTGGCTGAACAGTGAGCGGTGGCGTTGCCTCTGGATGAATAGGACCCTGTGGTGTGGAGGGCTGGATGAATAGTAGACGGTGGAGGGGTGTCCGTGGAGGGGTGGTTGAACAGGACCCCGTGGTGTGGAGGGCTGGATGAACAGTAGACGGTGGATGGATGGTTGAACAGTAGCCGGTGGAGTAGCGCGTGGTGGAGGCTGGATGAACAGGAGCCCGTGGAGGCTGGAGGAGGTCGACGGTGGAGATGAACAGTATCCCGTGGAGTCCCGTTTTGCGGTACGCCACACCCCTCCCGATGAACAAGACCCCCGTTTCGACCGTAGCGCTCCAACACAAGTCCGTTTCGTCTGTTTTGCGGTACGCCACACCCCTCCCGATCAACAGGACCCCCGTTTCGACCGTAGGAGGTCCGTTTCGTCCGTTTTGCAGTACACCACACCCCTCCCGTTCAACAGGACCCCCGTTTCGACCGTAGGTGGTCCGTTTCCTCCATTTTGTGGTACGCCTCACCCCTCCCGATCAACAAGACCCCCGTTTCGACCGTAGGAGGTCTGTTTCCTCCGTTTTGCGGTGCGCCACACTCCTCCTGATCAACATGACCTCCGTTTCGACCGTAGGAGGTCCGTTTCCTTCGTTTTGCGGTACGCCACACCCCTCCCCATGAACACGACGCATTCCGTTGCCTCCCCATGAACACGACGCATTCCGTTGCCTCCCCATGAACACGACGACGACGTTATTTCTCCGTTCCGACCCAGTCATGTACACGAGCCCTCGCCATACGTATGCGCGAGTAGGCGTTCGAGACCCTGCCCATATGTACATACATCGCTGTATTTTCTTTCTTGCACCCTGGCCGCTGTACGTACGTGTACATGCTACGTGCGCGCCTCTACTATGACACGTACGCGCCTCTACTACGACACATGCGCGCCTCTACATCGACCAGTATATATGTACGTACACGTTCGTGACCAGAATGACAAGGCTACGTACGCTTCGACCAGGTGGGTCCCGACTGTCAGACACTTCCTTGCCTGCGAAGATGTAGCTGGTGGGTCCCAGCAGTCAGGGGGGCGAATCGTTTTGTTTTTTTTGCCCGGACGCACTTCCTTGCGTGTGAAGATGTAGCTGGTGGGTCCCAGCAGTCAGGGGGGCGAATCATTTTTTTGCCCGAACACACTTCCTTGCGTGCGAAGGTGTAGCTGGTGGGTCCCAGCAGTCAGGGGGAAACGTTTTTTCATGAAATATGGTGGCCTGTCCAGTGGGTCCCTGCTGTCAGGTGGAGGAATCATTATTTTCTGCATAATAAGGAGGCACTTCCTTGCTGCCGCCGTGGACCCAGTTGTCAGCCTCTCCACGTACAGTCCACGTCCGATGGACGTCGTTCCTTGACCATGTTGACCACGCCGCGCCGAGAGCACCAGGGCGGTGGATGACTGCGAGGCCTGGGAAGGGGATGACGCAGAGCCGGTGAAGACGCGGTAGTGGATGCCCACGCGGAGAGGAGTATGAGGGTTCACTCGTTCGGCTGCGGTGTGAGGGTGTCGTCGCCGCAGGGCCTGGCGAGCGGTGGGAATAGTAGGGGGCGGTGACGCCTCCACCGCAGCACAGCTGGCCATGGGAGGCAGGAGCAGGCGGCACGACCGGCGCTGCTTTGGGCAGCTCGAGGAAGAAGACCAGAGGTTGAAGAAGCACTACGGCTGTTGGATGGACATCGTACGGTCACTGGAGCTAGAATCGTTCATATTGACTAAGTTGACAAAGCCCTCCGTCCCCGTCCACTTAGTAGGCCCACAAGTCAGCCTCCCACCAAGGTGGGTCCCAGCTAGCAGGGGGGAGTATTCATTTTTTGTGCGTAATAAGGAGGCACTTCCGATGGGTCCGAGCTGACAGCGGGGGGAATGTTTTTTTTGCGAAATACGGTGGCCCGTCCGGTGGGTCCCAGCAATCAGGGGGGAAACGTTTTTTCACGAAATAAGGTGGCCCGTCCGATGGGTCCCCACAGTCAGTTGGAGGAATAATTATTTCGTGCGTAATAAGGAGGCACTTCCTTGCGGCCGCCGTGGACCCGGCTGTCAGCCTCTCCACGTACAGTACTCTTCCGATGGAAGTCGGTCGTTGACCACGTTGACCATGCCACACCGAGAGAACCAGGCCGGTGGACGATGGCGAGGCCTAGGAAGGGGATGACGCGGAGCCGGGGAAGATGCAACAGTGGAAGCCCGCGCGGAGAGAAGTACGAGGGTTCACTGGTTCGGCGCGGAGAGAAGTACGAGGGTTCACTGGTCGCCGCAGAATAACAGGGGGTGTGGGTGAGTGGAGGGATGGCCTGGCCAGGGGTGGGAGTAGTATGGGGGCGGTGTGGCCTCCGCGGCAGCACAGCCGGCCACGGGATGCAGGAGCAGGCGGCCTGACCGGCGCTGCTTTGGGAGGCTGGACCAAGAAGACCAGAGGTTGAAGAAGCACTACGGCCGTTGGATGGACATCGTACGGTCACTGAAGCTAGAATCATTTATATTGACTAAGTTGACAAAGCCCTTGGTACAGTCCAACTTAGTAGGCCCACAGGTCAGCCTCCGAAGCGGTGCACCCCAGATGTCAGGGGGAGGAATCATTTTTTGGGCGGCCGAAGCTAAGAATATCCGAGATTGAAGAAGAAGCACGACATCCGTTGGATAGACATCCAACGGCCACTGCTGCTAGAACCGTCTGTTGACTATAATAAGTTGACAAAGCCTTGCATATGCGTCAAGTTATTTTTTTAGGGGACGCGTCACTTAGTAGGCCCACAAGTGTGTGGCAGAGAACTTATAGCCCATTTGCGTTTTGTAAGAATGTACAACCCATTTTTGAATTCTAATGAAATTTAGCCCATTTACAGTTTGTTAAAAGTACAGCCCATTTTCTAGCTAGGACAACAATTAATAATTTCAACCAACTGTTGAAGACAGAATTCAATAAAATTTCCCGAAATTTCTAGTCAGATTAAATATAAATTTGTATTAGGTAAAAATCCAACGAAACATTGCGCGCGCAACAATGAAAATTTAAGATTTTCAAAATCCATAAATAATATTTTATAAACTAATTTCGTGTTTGGTGTATTTTTTATAGTTACTGCCCAGTTTTTATAATTACATCCCATTTATTATTTTTAAAGCCCATTTCCCTGTTAAGCCTAATGCATCCCTCCTAGGAAAGATTTGCAGCCCAGCGGGGCGGAGAATAACAAGTTGACCTTGCTTGGGTATTCCTCAAAAAGACGTATAGCTGGGCTAGCCATTTTCATCTTGAAGAAAATAGTATCTGGGCTGGATATCTGGCCTGGGCTAAATGGGCCACAGCCCGCCCAATTAATACCCTGCTCTCCTCTGAACAACAACGAAATCATCACCAAGAAAAACTCTAAAGTGCTCACACCTCAAAAACACAAATACTGCTCGAGCTGCTTGGTCCCAGCTGTCGGCCGCACCTTGTGCAATTCTCTCGTTTATATTGACTACATAGGTTGACAATGGTGTGGGACCGTGATGTCAGGAAACCAGGAGAAAGCAAAAAAAATAGTTGTACATAATAAGGAGGCACTTGCGTACGTACGGCTATGGCCCTAGTGGGTCCCTAGTGTCATCCAGTCAAAATAAAGTCATCTCCTGAACCCTTATGTTTGTTGACGATGTTAACAATGCTCGGCGCCAAGGCGAGCGCAACAACTCGAAGGAAAACAGAGAGGGCCTTGCGGGCCCTACGGATGGTCTGATACAGCGCCCGCTGCTCATTCAGGAAGCCAAGATCATCGGACACCTATGAGCACCTTCGAGAAACTGAGACGACATGAGACGGTAAGGCCGCACTTGGGAGCTCTGGTTTATTTCAAATTTGTATTAACGTACAAGTGTAATTTACTCGTCATCGGAAACAACGCATAAAATACAGGCGTAATGAAACCGAGGGCCCAAGGTCTGTAAGTAAAACCGGCGGGTTATGCGTGTAATTTGAGAGACCAGTGTATATTTTATGAGCACTGCTATATGGACGACATTACCAGACGATACATGCACGATGTGCGTATCATGACATCCATGGGCAAGGCTGAAACATCAGCTAACGGCTGGATTAGCAATCGTCCGAGTGTGTTTAGTGTTTTTATCGTGTGTGAAGTACTTCCGATATTTTACTAGTCAAAATCGACCAACCAACCGCCTTCACCCGAGACCATATGCTTTAATTTACAAGCGTCAGTTTTACAAGCGGTTTTGGTTGGAAAATGACGATCCAATCACGGCCTAATATCATGAGTTGGTCAGAAGATCATATGGTTTCACGTCTAACCTACTCGACTTGTCGTATAGACAATGAATGAAACATCAGACGATTAACTTCTTAAGCACGGAAACAATAGAAGATGATGATCTTCTGAACAAGCAAATCACTAGCATTAGATCGACATGCAAAACAATACGAAGCATTATTTTCAGGAGGCAGGGTGAACAGCTCGTGATGCCGCATGCCACAACATTCCAAGCTCAACTTTGCAATCAAACACAAGGCCTGGCATTACATAGACAATATTCAGAACAAACTCTTAACACAAGAATATCTCAGTAGAGTAACTATTTACCTAAACTAAACACAGGAATAGGAGAAAACACTCGACGCTGCTCACAGCAAGGGCGCCCACTCAAAAATATCAAATGCATGTCCTCTGGCTAACATCAATGAGCAAATTTTGACAAGGTTTTCCAATTCTAATATATTAAACTAACGTCTACTTGCTAACATCAATGATTAAACTTTGACAAGCTTTTCCCATTCAAAATATGTAATGCCTATGATCGTGGAGTCCTGTCGTACCTTTTTATACTTGTTTGGGCACTTTTTTCCCAAGGCACTCCACGTGTTGTTAAATTGCCAATGGTCTCTACAGACTAGTCATGTCACAGGTGTCTAATAATACTCTATAAAGCATCTCGGTCATTCCTTCTGTAATGTAGCGCAAACAGTGACTGCTTCTTTCTGCAAAGTGGAACGACCAACTAGACCCAGTAATGCAGCAGTTTGCCTTACACATTGGCTCCTTTTGTGAAGTTCAACTAAAATCAAAGTCGGAATAAAACCGAGCTTTAGTTTTGATATCCATGTAAGCAACAATAGGTATAAGGGAAACAATTACTGAGAGATAACGGTTGATGACTTGTACTCCCTGAAGAAAAGCGCCTACTAATCTACTTTATCTTAATGGGAAATAAAGCAGGAGAGTACAATTCTCCATTAGTGTGATTCATTCATATTGACTGAGACATTATCTTAACAATGCCTTGTTTCAACATGTATAAAGAACGACAAAGCAGAAAAGTACCATTCCTAAAACATTGCAACTGATTCATTTTAACAGAGACATTATCTTAACAATACCTTGGTTAGACATGTAGAAAGAACTACAAAGCAGGATAGTACCATTCCTAACAAGTGTTGCAGTTTTGAACTAAGATTTACTAGTTAGTTAATTCTGAGAGTGGCATTGCTTAATTTTACCAGCTGCATTAGATTAACGAAAATCATAAATAGTTGCATGGGAGAGTGGGCCCAACAACAGTATGTGCTTCCATCTACTTATAAAGGGGGTGATGCCGAGTTCGTTGTAACAAAGCAACAAGCATCATGTCTGGGTTGGACCCATTTTTGTTCACTACTTAATGGGAAAAGACAGCAATACAATAGCTTCAATTCAAAATTTATTTAAAACAGTAACAATATAAGTAGCACAACATCTCAAAGCACACTGCACAATCATGTGGATGAAGGCCTGTACTGACCTTTCATGAGACGGACAAGATAAAATACGAATCTGCCAACACGGATAGGAAATCCAATCTTGTTTTGTGCAGTTGCACTGAAATCAAGCAAAGTGTTTTGCATAGCGAAGCAAAATGTCGCAATAGCAACAAGTTGAATAGATATCCCTATTTAAACATAGGCAAAAAAGGAATCAATTACTGGCTAATAAAGGAGGATGAAACATGCGGCCACAAAAATGGTAATCCCGCCAATCCCTAACAAGTGTTGCAGTTTTGAAATAAGATTCAGTAGTTAATTCTGAGAGTGGCATCAATTACTGGCTTATAAAGGGGGTGATGCTGAATATGTTGTAACAAAGCAACAAGCATCATGTCTGGGTTGGTCCCATTTTTGTTCACTACTTAATGGGAAAAGACAGCAATAAAATAGCTTCAATTCAACATTTATTTAAAACAGTACCAAAACAAGTAGCACAACATCTCAAAGCACACTGCACATCATGTGGTTGAGACCAAGATTTGAAACAACTCGCCACGAAGACAGGAAACAAATCTTGATCTCCTTTAATGCAGTTCCACCAAAATTAAGCAAAGTCACCGGTGTGACATTCAAGTTGAACTTCACAAAACACTCTTAAAACTTAAGTGTTTCGAGTAGGGAAGCAAAATGTCGCAATAGCAACAAGTTGAATCGATACCCCTATTTTAACAGAGGCAAAAAGGAAACAATTACTTGCCAATAAAGGAGGATGAAACAAACGGTGACAGAAAGAAGCATCTAACTTATCTTGGATGGAAAACAAAGTAGGACCGTTGCATTTCTAAAACGGTTGCATTGATTCATATTAACAAAGACATTCTCTTGAAACAACATTCGTTAAAAAATGTAATTTACTTTTAACAGTGGTATTGCTTCAATTTTCTGGTGGCATTCTTAGATTAACAACAGCAAAATAGTTGTATGGGACATGCCAGCACCATGTGCATCCACACGTATAAATGGGTGATGCAGAGTATGTAGCCAAGCAGCATATATGCGCTGGTCCCATATTTGTTCTCTTTGAACCTTCTTCCTATGTGAGGGCAGCAAATCTAGTCCTGCACAAACTACCCGACCCCCCAGTTTCTTTCCCTTTTCAACAAAGAGATCGGTTCCTTACAGATGTGTGTACTAGGTTACCCCCATTTTCCCTTTTCGACCTACAAAGCAGCTGGATAGCCAGTCTATACTACTTTCCGCCCCTCCTTTCCTCATTGAACCACGTCCTAGATCCTTGCTCCAGCCCACCGCACCCTTCTTTCCTCTTTGAACCAAGACCTAGATTCGACTACAGATCGAACAAGATCCACATGCAGCTAGAGCAATGACGGTTTCAAAGAAACTTATACCTTAGGGTCGTCGGGATGTGGCAAGCCGTGCGGCGGAAGGCCAGATCTGCCCACACTATGTACGACAGTGAGGAAGAAGGGTTCGGTGGCCCTCTCGCACAGGTGCTGGGTGAAAGAGAACAGCGCAGCCGGCAGTGGATTGCCTCCCTCGCCGAAGGCGATAGAGTGAACGTTGCACCTCCTCCCCTTCTCGGTGCGACGGGATATGGACGCCTCCTTCACCAGCTGTGAGGGGGGAGAGAGAGACAAGAGGCCAACACAGTCTTGTTTAGATCTGGTGAAGATAGAGTGAGAGACTGTGAATATAGCAAACCCTAGCAAATGAACGCTGAGTCTCCAGCGTGTAACATAAATGTAGTGCGGCGAGCTTGTGAAGAGTGCAAACCTTAGCGAACAAGCGCTGAGTCTCCCGCTTATATATATACTACTATAGTATAGACTGAGCTCCGATGCCTTCACTGCACCTGCTTTTGGCTGTATGATAGGTGAGCCAGCCACATTTTGGTCCCACCATTCATGAATCCAAAGGCAGGTGCACTAAGTCAATGAAGCTGCGTCCATATAGTACTCTCGTGTATACGACTAATATATAGTGGAGTGGTTTTCTTATTATCTCCATAACAATCGTTTTAAATTGTGTAAGTACGAAACGAAACTCTTTATTTAATGTACAAACTGATTTTCTAATGTACCAAGAAAGAAAACTCGATCAAAAACACGCCCCCGCTTCTAGGTCGCGAGAGTCATCGCGCACACACACATAGACAAAGACATGCATATCCGTGTTTACGTAAAATTCCATTTCCATCTCCATCTCCAATCATATTTGTCCGATTGGAACATCATTTACGTTGTTAATTATATATGCAGCAATATTAACATACAACATCTCTTGTTTGCGCACGTCCGGACCGCTGCCACGGCCGGTCCTGACCAACCCGAACCGTCTTCATCACCCGCGCGTGCTTCCCGCCCAAAACGGTCAGTGCCGCATTCATGCCCGGCCAGAGCGGATGCGACCTCTCACTGGCGCCGACATTGAAGTGGCGCGCCGGCTGAGAGAGTGTCGCCTGCGTCGCTTCCGGGTGCATGCGGCTGCTCCATGTTCAAACGTTGCAATAGCCGGCTACAACATGCATGTAAAAAGTTCTTGGGAGTCCGTGCTACAGCTAGCTGTCCTCCCCCAACTCATCAATCTCTTCCAGCAGTGCTAGTACTCGATGGCGCGATCCATCGACAAGCAGGCGGGAAAGTTATCGTATCCTCGGTTTGCGGTGAGTGGCATGCCGAGCAACCATGTCGGGTCGAGCCGTGGAGGAGGGTGAGACACGAACACGACATACGTGATTTAAATGTTGGTTTTGCTCGATGGCGCGATCCAACGAAACGAAACGTTGGTTTCTCTCCGTTTCCAATTTTTCTCTGGAAAAACGGAAACTTTCCACTCCATTTTCATTCCTATTCCAAGGTTGCCCCATTACAACATTCCATCAAATGCAAAGGAAAACTAACACGCATGCTGATGCATCTCAATGATTCACAGATCATAGCCAATATTTACTTCACAACTAAACAAAAAAGTTGTGAGAGCGTGTATGAAAGAAAAACTACTGATGGGGTCACTACGACTTAAACCCTAAACCGTAAACATGATTTAATTTCCTGGCCGGGTAGAACCTTTCAAAGGAAAGACGGATGGCACCCTCGGATCATACGATGCTTTTGTGCAGTTCCACTAAAATCGACCTGAGCATCCCTGATGGCAAAGATATTGAAGAAGTGTGATTAGAATACTAGTACTAGAACTAGTTCATGAGACATAAACTCATCACAAGTAGAAGCCGGTAGAAGTAGAGAAAGATCGACATGGAGATGGAGCTATGGCAGTGGAGCAAGCCGGCTCCAAAAGGAAGATGGACTACCTAGGACGTCGGGCTGTAGCTAGAAGGGCGGTTGGGACGCGACATCGGCCCATACCGCGGTGACCCCCGATTGGGACGCACCGACTATGGGTTTTCTCCCTCGCCGATGTCGTCCACGTCTACGCAGAACATTGTTCCCTTCCCCCAGCTGCGGGATCAGGCCCGTCGTTCTATGCTTGTGAAGAGAGCAACCTAAGCAAGCAGGCTTGTAGCTTAGGCTCCTGCTAGTGTATATATAGTGGTTTTATTTTTCTCTCCATATCAACCATTTTATATTGCGTACGTGTCATTCAAGAGTGAAATGATGGTTGCTTCTTCCGACTAACTTACTGTGTGATTTGACTGCTCCTTAGTGGCCCCTACACGTACTCCCCCTACGTGTATGCAATAGTCACACATACACATGGACGCAAAAACGCGCAAGACACCCTAATGCATGCATGTCCAAGCACACGACGGAACACACACTGTCATGCTCAAGTGCTCATCCTACACGTGCCTGCACACACATACTCAGTCAGGGTGAGCTAGTGACCGTATAAACACCGGAAAATATATATATTGAGCGCAATGAGCATATTATGAAGTCCACTGACCATATTTTTACAAATATATGGTGACAGACAGTGTATTTATCTCGTTTGAAATTAATCCATATTAACCGGAGAGGAGGCAGTATGGACTAGCATTACTTTGCTGTGTCCCGTCAACTTGCCGAACGAGGAGAAGGTTGCAGGATGGGACAAGCTTGCACGTGGTGGCTCGTAGGACAAGGAAAACTTTTGACTAATGCAAGCTCTCCCTCGCTCAGGCGGTGGACGTGCAACAGTTAATTCGGTGTCAGATTGCCAGAAGCATACACTATACTACTAGTGCTATTATTGTTCGACTTCCCAAATAGGCGAACAGCCAAGCACAAAGTTTACTAGTACTACTACTATAGTCTATAAAGGTACATACTATACTAGTACTAGGAACCGGATGGAGGAGTGTAGGATCGAAAGTATGTCTAGAGGGGGGGGGTGATTAGACTACTTAACCAAATAAAAATCTAGCCTTTTCCCAATTTTAGTTCTTGGCAGATTTTAGCTATCTTAGCACAAGTCAAGCAATCTCCACACAAGTCAAGCAAGCATGCAAAAGAGTATATGAGCAGCGGAAAGTAAAGCATGCAACTTGCAAGAATGTAAAGGGAATGGTTCGGAGGATTCAAACACAATTGGAGAAACAGATGTTTTTGTCGTGGTTCCGATAGGTGGTGCTATCGTACATCCACGTTGATGGAGACTTCAACCCACGGAGGCTAACGGTTGCCCGAGTCCACGGAGGGCTCCACCCATGAAGGGTCCACGAAGAAGCAACCTTGTCTATTCCATCATGGCCGTCGCCCACGAAGGACTTGCCTCACTAGCGGTAGATCTTCACGAAGTAGGCGATCTCCTTGCCCTTACAAACTCCTTGGTTCAACTCCACAATCTTGTCGGAGGCTCCCAAGTGACACCTAGCCAATTTAGGAGACACCACTCTCTAAGAAGTAACAAATGGTGTGTTGATGATGAACTCCTTGCTCTTATGCTTCAAATGATAGTCTCCCCAACACTCAACTCTCTCTCACATGATTTGGATTTGGTGGAAAGAAGATTTGAGTGGAAAGCAACTTGGGGAAGGCTAGAGATCAAGATTCATATGGTCGGAATGGAATATCTTGACCTCAACAGAAGTGTAGGTGGTTCTCTCTCAGAAAATGTGTATTGGAAGTGTAGGTATGTTCTGATGGCACTCTCCACGAATGAAGAGTGGGTGGAGGGGTATATATAGCCTCCACACAAAATCTAACTGTTACACACAATTTGCCAAACTCGGTGGGACCGAATGGTTAAACTCGGTCAGACCGATTCAGCAAACCTAGTGACCGTTAGGATTTTCGATGGGACTGAGATGCAACTCGGTAGGACCGATATGGTTAGGGTTAGGGCATAACGTAATCTCGGTGTGACCGATTACACAAACTCGGTAGGACCGATTTTGGTAATAAGCTAACCAGAGAGTTGGTCAGGTAAACTCGGTGGGACCGATTCGCTCATCTCGGTGAGACCGAAATGTTACAAAAGGGAAACAGAGAGTTTACATTGCAATCTCATTGGGACCGATCGGTCATCTCGGTAAGACCAAAACATTACAAAGGGAAACAGAGAGATTAGAATCCCATCTCAGTGAGACCGAGATCCCTATCGGTGAGGCCGATTTGCCTAGGGTTTGTGGCAGTGGCTATGAAATTTGAAACTCGGTGGCGCCGGATAGAAAGAACCGGTGGGGCCGAGTTTGACTTTTGGTTTAGGTCATATGTGGGTGTGGGAAGGTAGTTGAGGGTTTTGGAGCATATCACTAAGCATTTTGAGCAAGCAAGCCATTAAGCAACACCTCATCCCTCCTTGATAGTATCGGCTTTTCCTATAGACTCAATGTGATCTTGGATCACTAAAATATAAAATGTAGAGTCTTGAGCTTCAAGCTTGAGCCAAACTTTTTGTCCTTAGAATTTTGAGGGATCCACTTTCCTTATCTATGCCATGCCATTCATTGAGCTTTTCCTGAAATATTAATCTTGGAATAATGTTAGCTCAATGAGCTATATGTTGTTAGGAATTACCAAAACCACCCAGGGAGAGTTGCAGTTTCAATCTCCCCCTTTTTGGTAATTGATGACAACATATATATCAAAGCTTCGACAAATGATAATAAGAGTGAAAGATATTGTCGCTTTGAGAAGTATGTGAAAAGCAAGAGCTCCCCCTAAATTTGTGCATATCTTAAGATTTGCTTTGGACTGCAAATGCACAATGAGTTAGGATCATGGGTTACTCTTGCATGTCACATACATCTTGGTGGAGCGCTCAAAATGATAAGAATTAAATACATGCACTCATCACCAAGCAAAGTGAATGATCATATAAGGATAAGTAAGATAATATCATCTAACAAGCATAAGTGTAGCTTATGATCAACCACATGATCATCAAAGTCTCGCAGATAATAGCATAGTATCTCAAGCAATCAAAAGACAAACAAAGCTCAACCAAAAAGACAAGAGAGAACAAAAGCAAACTCTCTCTCTCGAAGCCTATGATCTATACATTTTTCTCCCCCTTTGGAAACAAGTTACCAAAAAGTTCATAGAAATGCATAGCACTAAAATGGCTCTCGGGCTTGGTCTTCAGGTGGTGGTGTCCGGAGAACGCCAAGGATGAAGACTTCAGTCGAAGTAGATGGAGCTGCTGGGGTAGGTGCTGGAGTTAGTGGCACTGAAGCTATTGCTGGTGCAGATGAAGTGGCTCTGGTGTCTGTTACTGGCACTGCAGTTGATCTCTGAGCTCGAGGCACTCTGGCAAATGCATCAGTGGTTGTTCTGCCCTTCCTCTCCTGCATATCATCTTGTAGCTAATCCACAACTGACTGAATCTCAGTTACTTTCACATCTAAATCATAGAATTTTTGCTCCACGATTCTTTCCAAGCTCTCCCGGTTTTGAGTCAGGGTGGCCAACCCCTTCTCAATCCTCAGAGTTGATGCTATCAAATAACCAAGCTGGTCCTGCTTGCTTTTCAAAAATTACTCAGATGCCTCCTCTTGAGTTGGCATCTTGGCAGCCTTCTCTTTCTTTGCTTTCTCCTTCTTCTCTTGAGCTTGTACTGATGATGGTTCATTCTCATTCATCACAACTTGATTGTCCTTGAAGTCTGGGTAGATAGGCAAGTGTTCCTTATCCAACAAGTATGTGCCTGTGCCCATCTTTGAGTTTATCAACTCCTGGATTTGTGGGGCATATCCACAACTTCTTTTCTGGTCTGCTGCAGTCCTCTTGATAGTCTTAACTATAAGGCTCATGACCTTGAACTTCTGTGGCACATCAAATATATGTAGCATGTTCATTGCATGACCTCTGATCATTCTATGATCACCAGACTTGGGCAAGAGAGTGTGCCTAAGGATCCAATTGATTGTAGGCAGCCCTGACAGCAAGTGTTTTACTGACCCAAACTAGTGAGTCTCAAGATCATCTTCAGGAATCTCCTTGTACATGTTTGCCATAGAGTTGTGATCCATCTTCTTCTTGGCATAGAAATCCAAGTCATCTTCTTCTTCCTTAGGAGCATTGATCAGATTTGCCCATTCCTCAATAGTTGAGTGGTACCTTGTACCTTCAGACATCCATACTATCCCGCCATCTGGATAGAAGTGTGCTGTGGAGTAGAATTGCATTATGAGCTCCTCATTCCACTTTGTGAGCTTCTGCACAACAAAGTTTGCAACTCCACTAGCACTGAAGGTGTCAAACACACCAGGATAGTGTTCCTCATTTTCCTTGATATACTTCCAGTCGACCCAACTCATTTCACACACTATAGGCTTCTTGTCCAACAACACTGTTTCATAGAAGTCCTGTTGTTCCTTTATGTGGAACCTGTAATCAACAACAGTCCTTCTCCTGGTAGCATATGGATCTGTCTCTCTCCATAGCCTCAACCCTGAGTCTCTCCTGATCTTCATGTTCTCAGCCACAGGATGAGCATCATTGTGGTCTGGAATCTTGGGTTTGAGCTTTCTCAGGACTTGTCCTTCGTCATCTTCATCGGCAGCAACTTCAGGCACTGGGGCCTTGTTCTTCTCAGTAGATGGTACACTCCTGGTATTCCTCTTAGGTGCACTCTTGGGCTTGGAGGCTGCTTTGGGTGCTTCTTTGGGCTTTGATGAAGCAGCCCCTGTCCTGATAGCATCACCCATAAGCTTCTGGGCCATAGGTTCTGGTGCAGCAACCTCTTCTTCCTCTTCCTCTTCAGAATCTCTCATGATTGAGGATCTCCCAAGCACTCTAGCAGTGGTCTTTTTGATCCTCTCCTTCCTCTTCTTCCCTTCTGCAGCAGCCTCTTTGGGTTCATGTAACGCCCTCGATGCGGCTATATCTCCTATTGTCGAAGCACGACTTAGAGGCATAACCGCATTGAAAGCAATGTCACAAGTAAGGTAATCTTCACAACAACCCATGTAAATAGATAATAGGGGAAAAAGGTACATAGTTGGCTTACACTCGCCACGTCACACAAATACATGAATAACATTACAATCATCCAATACACTCATGGTCCGACTATGGTACCAAAATAAAAGATCAACCCCAACATTGCGACATGGTCCCCGATCGCCCCAACTGGGCACCACTACTGATCATCAGGGAAAGACACATAGTAACGGCGTGAGTCTTCGTCGAACTCCCACTTGAGCTCAAGTGCGTCATCTGGAACGGAATCATCGGTCCCTGCATCTGGTTTGGAAATAATCTGTGAGTCACGGGGACTCAGCAATCTCGCACCCTCGCGATCAAGACTATTTAAGCTTATAGGTAAGGAAAGGTAATATGTGGAGCTGCAGCAAGCGACTAGCATATATGGTTGCTAACTTGTTCGCAAAAGAGAGCGAGAAGAGAAGGCAAAGCACGTACGAAGAACTATAGAACACCCTACAGCAAACATTACTCCAACACCGTGTTCATTTCCCGGACTCCGCCGAGAAGAGACCATCACGGCAACACACGCGATTGATTCATTTTAATTGAGTTAAGGTTCATGTTATCTACAACAGGTCATTAACAAATTCCCATCTACCCATAACCGCGGGCGCGGCTTTCGAAAGTTCAAATCCCTGCAGGGGAGTCCCAACTTAGCCCATCACAAGCTCTCACAGTCAACGAAGGATATTCCTTCTCCCGAGACATTCCCATCAGACTCGGTATCCCGGTTCTACAAGACAACTTTGACAATGGTAAAACAAGTCCAGTAACACCGCCCGAATGTGCCGACAAATCCCGATAGGAGCTGCATATATCTCGTTCTCAAGGCACACTCAGATGAGACATCCTACGAGTAAATCCAACCCTCAAGTTGCCTTGAGGTGGCCCCGCAGTCTGCTCAGTCGGACCAACACTCAGAGGAGCACTGGCCCAGGGGGGTTTAAATAAATATGACCCTCGGGCTCCGGAAACCCAAGGGAAAAAGAGGCTAGGTGGCAAATGGTAAAACCAAGGTTGGTCATTGCTAGAGGAGTTTATTCAAGGTGAACTATCGAGGGGTTCCCATTATCACCCAACCGCGTAAGGAACGCAAAATCCGGGAACATAACACCGATATGACGGAAACTAGGGCGGCAAGAGTGGAACAAAACACTAGGCAAAAGGCCGAGCCTTCCACCCTTTACCAAGTATATAGGTGCATTAAGATAATAAGATAATATGGTGATATCCCAACACTAAACAATGTTCCAACAAGGAACGATCTCCAATCTTCACCTGCAACTAGCAATGCTATAAGAGGGGCTGAGCAAAGCGGAAACATAGCCAATCAATGGTTTGCTAGGACATGGTGGGTTAGAGGTTTGACATGGCAATTTGGGAGGCATGATAAGCAAGTGGTAGGCATCGTAGCATAAGCATAGCAAAAGAGTGAGCATCTAGCAAGCAAAGATAGAAGTGATTTCGAGGGTATGATCATCTTGCCTGCAAAGTTGTCATAGTTGACTTGATCCTCGTAAGAGAACTCAACGGGCTCCTCGTTAGCGAACTCGTCTCCCGACTCTATCCAAACAAGACAAACAAGCAAAAGGAACACAATCAACCACATGCAAAGCTCAAACAAACATGATGCAAAACATGGTATGCTATGCGGGATGCTATATGTGATGCATATGCAAGATTTGACACGGAATGATTGAACCTGGCCTCAACTTGGAAATCCAAGAGTGACACTGGAAGGATGAGGTGATTTCGGTTGAAATCGATATAAAGATCATTGGAATAGGATGCACGGTTTGGAAATGGCAAGCAAAACAAATATGGCACCGGCCTGTGATAATCAGCAAGTAGCCATCTAAATGCATCAAGATAATTATGCTACAGCACTCAAACATGACAAGAAAATACATGGTAGGGATCCACTCATGATGCTTGACAAAAAATGAACACTGAGCTACGGCCAATTCATCCATTAACAGGTTCAAACAAGCATGGCAAAAATGCAAATGATAAACAGGTTTCAGACTTACTGAAATGAACACAAGTCTGGAATTTAACATCAGGTAGCACAATTTGGGGTATGAAAACTATATGCTACAAGAACTTAACATGGCAACGCAAGGCATGGCATGAAGCTACTCAAAGCACTTAACAAAAGTCCCTTAGTGACCTAGAGTCAAAGGGGATCAGAATATACAAATGCAAGCATGTGAACATGGCAAAAACATAATCAGATTACAGACTTAGTGAAAAACTAGAGCATGCAAATCTGTTAACGAGTAGTCATGTTCACGAGCTCGATGCACTCACTACAGAGCATGGCATGAAAAAATAAGCATACACCCATCAAGAATACATATCATAGAAGCTAGAGATGGCAAGAACAACAACATAGCATGCACGGATCACTAGTAACATCTTCGGCAAAATCGCTAACAAGTCAACAATCTGCCAGGAATCACGAAATAGCAAAAGTAGAGCTCAACAGACTCAATCTAGGGTGCTCCATAATTGCAAACAAAGACATGGATGGATATAGCACCACAATGTTAACAAAACATCCTTACTGATCATCCTCAAAAGAGGCACGGATCACTAGGAAACAACATGAACATATGGCATATTGATAAAATCAAATCAAGGACTTAGTGAAATTCTAAGTCCCTGAAATCAGCATTAACGAATGCACTACTTTGCAAGCTTGTCCTAGTCACCACACATATCACAAAAATACATGGTAAGCACCTCTGTAAAGATGGCATGGCATATCACAAAACTCATATAGAACTCAGGAGCATATCATGCACACATTAATCATGGCAAAAATGACAAATAGCTAATTGATGCAGCAGATCTGCCAAATATCTCATATAGCTCTCTTCTAATAGCATTTCGGGTATCAAGATGAGCTCAAATGCAAATGATGCAATGAGATGAAATGATGTACTCTCTAAGACGAACATTTTGATATGCTATAGGCGCAAAACGGAGCTACGGATATGGAGTTACGGATGATGAAAAACGCAAATAAATTAGGGTTTCGGGGAAAGTCAACCCTTCGAATTCTAGATCCATGGATCACTGTAGCTGCACGGTCGCCGAGGTTCGCCAGGGAATTCCTGTTTGCCGGAGTGTCGCCGAACTTGACGAGGGGAGGCGCGGTGACCGGATCCGAGCGGAGGGGCGGTGGAGGAGCGCGGCGGAGGTCGGAGGAGGCGCGGGCCGGCCGCAGCGGAGCTCGGCTCTGGCCGGCGAGGTGCGAGGCGGAGGTGGCCGGTGCACGGAACGACGACGGCGGCGCAGCGAGGTCCTCTCGGGCGCGGGCCGCATTCGGGAAGAGGAGGCGGGGCCCAAACACGGGGGCAGAGAGGGCCGGACTTGGGCCCGGCGGGCCTTGGCGGCGGCGGCGGGACGAGTGCCACGTGGCGGCTCGCCAGTGGCTGCGGGGCGGCGACGCGAGACGTCCGGTGCGCGGATGGAGCGGGGCTAGGGTTTGGGGTTGGATTGGATCCGGGATTTTCGGGGGAGATGCCTATTTATACACAGGAGGAGCTAGGAGAGTCCAAATGAGGTGCGGTTTGCGGCCACGCGATCGTGATCGAACGCTCTAGATGATGGAGAGGGTTTTGGTGGGTTTTGGTCCAAATTGGAAGGGTGTTGGGCTGCAACACACACGAGGCCTTCTCGGTCCCTCGGTTAAGCGTTGGAGTATCAAACGAAGTCCAAATGACACAAAACTTGACAGGCGGTCTACCAGTAGTAAACCAAGGCCACATGGCAAGTCTCGGTCCAATCCAGAAATGTTTAACCCCCACACAAGAAAGAAAGGTAGAAATGACCACCGGAGGAGAACGAAGCGCCGGAGTGCAAAACGGACAACAGGGAAAAAGCTCGGATGCATGAGAAGAACGCGTATGCAAATGCAATGCACATGATGACATGATATGAGATGCACGAGACAGGCAACAACCCACAGAGACAAAAACCCGAAACCGAGGAAAAATAAAATAACTTAGCGCCGGAAGCGGCAAGAGTTGGGATAAATATAAGGTAAATTACATCCGGGGTGTTACAGTTCAGATCCCAAAGGGACTTGAGTAGATGCTCTGGCCTTAGACATTGGAATTCTCTTTGTAGGGACCTTTTGCTTCATGCCTGGCTTGGTGGCAGCAGCAGTGCTATATTCCTTCTTAACCACTTTCTTCTTGGAAGTGGCCTCATCCTCAACTGCCACATAGTCTTCATCCTCAGACTCTGAAGTTTTATTCTTCCTTGTTCTGGTGGCAGCTTTGGGCATGTTGCTGGGAGTGCTCCTGCTACCATCATCTGAACTGCTAGAGGGACTAGTGCCCTCACTCAGGTGAACCTGCTCCGCTGACCTGTTCTGGCTGTCACTCTGATCAGACATATTACAAACACTAATAGCAGACCCTGTGAATAGATATAGATGAGATAGAGTGGATGAGCATCACAAAATGCAGAGGTTTTTGCAAAAGAATGAGTCAAAAACTTAGTTTTAGTTTTCCACAGAAAGCATTTCGGATCAACCGATTTGTAAACTCGGTGATACCGAAGCAGCTATTGGAACCTAAACTAGTGAACTCGGTCAGACCGAGTCACAGTTCGGTGGCACCAAGACTGCTAGGGTTTCACAAAGTCCTGAACTCGGTCACACCGATTTGCAATTCTCGGTCAAACCAAAAATTACATGTGCAATGGCCTGAGCCAAATCGGTGGTACCGAGTTCCACAACTCGGATGGTCTGAGATGGTTTTGGCAGAAACCTAACCCTAAATTTCCAATTCAACTCTAATCTACGGAGTGTTTTTACTGGGTAGAAGCATTTCAATCGTGGTAAGAATCATAGTGAACACAATGTGCTAGGAATCGGACGGGGATAGCACTATGATCGAGTCCATACCCTAGTTCGGTGATGAACTCGCTACGGCGGCAACGGCGGGGAAGAATTCCGTTGACGGCGGTGAAGACCAGCGACAGGAGGCGGCTGGCGATGAGGAGGACGATCCAGAGACCCGGGAGGCAGAGCGAGCTATGCGTGGGCGAAGGGGTTTCGGAGAAATTTCCAAAAAAATTCCCGTGAGTACATATAGCCCGACCCTGTCGGTGTGACCGAGTGGAACAACTTGGTGGCACCGAGAATCATAACTGCAAGCATTTACTGAAACTCGGTGTGACCTAAAGGTTCAAATCGGTTTCACCAAGATTGGAAACCTAGATCGACTTAGTGATCTCGGTATGGCCGAAATGGATGAATCGGTCAGACCGAAACGCACAAAGAAGTTTTGGAAGTTTATGTCTTTGAAGAATCGGGGACTCCGAGTGCTCTTCACACAGAGTGGCTCGAATCTGACTTGATCAAATTTTGTGATGTAGCATGAATAGAGTTTGAGACGAGAAAAGCATAGATAGCTAGAGAGGGTTCTTAGGCATTCTTGTCCATCCACTTGGCAAAAGAAAAGAAAAACAATCAATCAAAACAACAAGTGGATGTCCTCGAATGAGTGAAATATGCAATCAACATGCTCACACAATAAAATGGCAATCGAAATATGTGGCAAAGCATGCACAACCAATTCTAGCATCTATCAAACAATTTGCGATGACTAGGTCATCTATATATGAGTATATTGACTTAGGAGTCAAATGAGAACATTTGATCATAGGTCATACTCATCGTTTAAGCACAAGTGGGGTTACCACTTTTACATAAAGCATTGTTGTGTTCACACCATTAGAGTTGCTTTAGCTCAATTCGTAGAGTAAAGCTCCCCCTAGATGTGAGACCACCCCTAAGAGGGATGAACTAACCTTGGGTTTTGTCGATGATGACTTCATGTAGATGTTGAATATGTGGATGCTCAATGTTGATGTAGATCATTTGGAGCTATCCATTGGAGTGAGTTGCAATTTCAATACCTACACGGGTTAGTCCCACAAGGAACAAACAAGGATATCCATAGACATAGAGTGATGCACAAACAAGATGATGTCTATGAAAGCTTTTAGGTTACCTTGTCCCTTGTCTTACCAACAAGAGGGTTTGTGACTCCTTGAACTAGTGCAAGATGTGGAAGTTGATTGCACTTGTTCTTGCCAAGATGATAATAGTGAAGTATGTTGGCGGAGTCACCCTCAAGAACTCTCTAGTTCTTCTTCGGGATCCACGCCATCTTGATGGGAATCCTCGGTGTTGTAGTTGTACTTGATGAAGTGGAACTTGAAGTAGTCTTGGGAACCCACTTGACCAAGCCCTTAGGAGCTTCTTCAAATGCATCAATTTTCTCTTGAAGCTTGCCCTTGCCTTTTTGCTTGTGGTCTTGTGGTGGAAGATCATCTTGAGCTTGTGTCCCTTTGAGAGAAGTAGGATCATACTTCTCTTGTTGAGGAACAAACTTCATCTTGGAGTATTGACCTTCTTCCCACTCAACTCCATTGGCATTGAACTTTCGTTCAAAACCAACACCTTGATTCTTCCGGTGCCTTCCTTTCTTGCGTACAATTTCCTCGAATTGCTTACTTCCGGCAAGGCTCTTGTAAACACCTTTCTCTATAATTCCCTTCAATAAGCTATTTTCTTGCTCAAGTGTAACTTGTCTAAGAGAATCATTAGTGGAATCAAGAGAACTACTAGAAGCAACAATATTGGATTTAGCATGATTATTGTTACTACTAGAGGAAGAATCTTTCTTGTTCTTGTTACTAGACTTGACTTGAGGCATGTAAGTGGATAAGAGTAAACACTTGGCAATGTAAGAAGAACTTTTCTTGCGAAGATCATCATTGATTGCTTTTAAGAACTCATGCTCTTGCTCAAGGTTGAGCTTTTCAAAGCATAAGTTCTCATGAGTTCTTAAAAGTTCTCGATGATCTCCTAAGATAGTTTCATGAGCTAACTTAAGAGTGTTTAGTTCTGTAGTTAGACTCAATCTTCTCCTTATTATTGTCATTCGTTTTATCTTGATTAGCATGATTAATTGACGTTTCATCATAGTATTCATCACTAGAGTTGTCAACAAGTAAATCATCATCACCTAACAAGTCATCTTCATCACTATTGAAATCAATATACTTGGGGTGTGATACCTTTGGGCCTTTAGCCATGAAGCATGTTCCAACTCCTTCATTTGGTGAGTCAAATATGTCGTAGGAGTTGGTTGTCACAAGTGCTAGACTGGCAACACCTTCATCTTGAGTATATTCGGAGTCGGAGTGATAGCTTCTCTCGGAGTGGTTGTCGGAGTCAGAGCCGGATACCCATTCACCAACATGAGCTTGATGTCTTCATTTTGTGTAGCTCCTTGAGGACTTGCCCTTTATTTCCGAATCCTTGCTTCTCCGTGAGGGTCTTCGTTCATAACGATCATCTCTACTCCTTCTTTCTCTAGATGGTGATTCTTCTCTTCTACTTATTCTCTTGGGAGAATCTTCTCTTCTCTTGTAGTGGGCCATACACTCATTGGAATAGTTTCTGGTCCTTCCACAATTGTAGCAATTTCGCTCTCGACTAGAAGATCTTTTGTCATTGTAGGACCTTGACTTGGAGCTTCTCTCTTTGCTTCTACTCTTGTAGAACTTGTTGAAGTTCTTCACCATTAAGCTCAATTCTTAATTGAAGGTTTGTTTCTCACTCGATGATGTGGGGGCTTCACATGAGGCTTTGTAAGCACCACTTGATTTGTTGTGAAGTTCCTCTTTATCCTTGAGTGACATCTCATGAGCAACAATTCTTCCGATGACTTCCATTGGCTTGAGATCTTTGTAATAAGGCATCATTTGGATCAATGTGCACACGGTATCATATTTTCCATCCAAGGATCTTAGGATCTTCTTGATGATCAATCTATCGGTCATCTCTTCACTCCCTAAGCTGGCAATCTCATTTGTTATAAGAGCAAGCCTAGATTACATTTCAACGACACCTTCACCATCCTTCATTTTGAACTTATCAAGTTGACTTTGAAGCACATCCAATTTGGATTCCTTGACGGAGTAGGTACCTTCGTGCATATCAATCAAAGTATCCCAAATTTCCTTTGCATTCTCAAGACGACTGATTTTGTTGAATTCTTCGGGGCACAATCCGTTAAAGAGGATATCACAAGCTTGAGCGTTGTATTGCAGCATCTTCAACTCTTCCACGGTAGCTTCACGGATCGGTTCTTTCCATCAAATAATTAACCTTGCAAGCCAATACACACAATAGCCCAAACGGCGGGGTTTTGTCCAAGAATATGCATTTTCATCTTATGCTTCCAACTAGCAAAATTAGTGCCATCAAAGTAAGGACCTCTACGGTGATAATTTCCCTCGCGAGATGCCATACTCTCCTAGGTTGTGAAACCAAGGCTATGATCACCAAAAGCTATGGAAATCAAAGCAAATGGAGACCAAAGCTCTGATACCACTTGTAGGATCAAAAGTATGTCTAGAGGGGGGTGATTAGACTACTTGACCAAATAAAAATCTAGCCTTTTCCCAATTTTAGTTCTTGGCAGATTTTAGCTATCTTAGCACAAGTCAAGCAATCTCCACACAATTCAAGCAAGCATGCAAAAGAGTATATGAGCAGCGGAAAGTAAAGCATGCAACTTGCAAGAATGTAAAGGGAAGGGTTTGGAGGATTCAAACGCAATTGGAGACACGAATGTTTTTGTCGTGGTTCCGATAGGTGGTGCTATCGTACATCCACGTTGATGGAGACTTCAACCCACGGAGGGTAACGGTTGCACGAGTCCACGGAGGGCTCCACCCACGAAGGGTCCACGAAGAAGCAACCTTGTCTATTCCATCATGGTCGTCACCCACGAAGGACTTGCCTCACTAGCGGTAGATCTCCATGAAGTAGGCGATCTCCTTGCCCTTACAAACTCCTTTGTTCAACTCCACAATCTTGTCGGAGGCTCCCAAGTGACACCTAGCCTATCTAGGAGACACCACTCTCCAAGAAGTAACAAATGGTGTGTTGATGATGAACTCCTTGCTCTTGTGCTTCAAATGATAGTCCCCCCAACACTCAACTCTCTATCACAGGATTTGAATTTGGTGGGAAGAAGATTTGAGTGGAAAGCAACTTGGGGAAGGCTAGAGATCAAGATTCATATGGTTGGAATGGAATATCTTGACCTCAACACAAGTGTAGGTGGTTCTCTCTCAGAAAATGTGTATTGGAAGTGTAGGTATGTTCTGATGGCTCTCTCCACGAAGGAAGAGTGGGTGGAGGGGTATATATAGCCTCCACACAAAATCTAACTATTACACACAATTTGCCAAACTCGGTGGGACCGAATGGTTAAACTCGGTCGGACCGATTCAGCAAACCTACTGACCGTTAGGATTTTCAGTGGGACTGAGATGCAACTCGGTAGGACCGATTTTGGTAATAAGCTAACCAGAGAGTTGGTCAGGTAAACTCGGTGGGACCGATTCGCTCATCTCGGTGAGACCGAAATGTTAAAAAAGGGAAACAAAGAGTTTACATTGCAAAATCGGTGGGACCGATCGCTCATCTCGGGAAGACCGAAACGTTACGAAGGGAAACAGAGAGATTACAATCCCATCTCGGTGAGACCGAGATCCCTATCGGTGAGACCGATTTGCCTAGGGTTTGTGGCAGTGGCTATGACATTTGAAACTCGGTGGCACCGGATAGAAAGAATCGGTGGGGCCGAGTTTGACTTTTGGTTTAGGTCATATGTGGGTGTGGGAAGGTAGTTGAGGGTTTTGGAGCATATCACTAAGCATTTTGAGCAAGCAAGCCATTAAGCAACACCTCATCCCTCCTTGATAGTATTGGCTTTTCCTATAGACTCATTGTGATCTTGGATCACTAAAATATAAAATGTAGAGTCTTGAGCTTCAAGCTTGAGCCAAAGTTTTTGTCCTTAGAATTTTGAGGGATCCACTTTCCTCATCCATTCCATGCCATTCATTGAGATTTTCCTGAAATATTAATCTTGGAATAATTTTAGCTCAATGAGCTATATGTTGTTAGGAATTACCAAAACCACCCAGGGATAGTTGCACTTTCAAGGAGCGTCTGCACTCTTATTATAATTTTAAAATGTGATAAAGCAATCTTCAACACAGTTGGTTCTCTTCGAGGGTTCTCGCATGTGATAATGGAAGTTGATTGCATGGAACACTCGCCACTATTCTCGCTTAATTCTGGCTCATATCCTGTTACAAATAGTAGCGCTCGGTAATATTTCCTCTTTTTTTGTTATTCAGCATGTAAACAAGCCAGGAAACCTTGCGGCGCATCTTCGTGCGAACCGTGCTTGCTGCACTTTGAATGTGGCCAAGAGCTGGCTTGATGAAACACCTCGCTTCCTACTTTTTTTGCGGGGTACCTCGCTTCCTAGTGACCAGTGTCTTGGCTGATCGTCCTAAGAATGCTTATATATGAATAAAGCTCTCTCATTTACCCGCAAAAAAGATTAAGCCATATTAACCGGAAGAGGGAGTATGGACTAGGACTACTTTTTGGTGTGTCCTGTCAACTCGCAGAACGAGGAGAAGCTTGCAGGACAAGGTGAAGCTCTCTTACGCCTTTTGACCAATGCAACCTACCCTCGGTGGACATGCATCAGTCTGTTTGGTGTCAGATTGTCAGAGGCATACACTGTAGTACCCAACATGCAGAGTACCATCATTGTTCGACTTCACGAAGAGGCGAAGAGCCAAGCGCAGTACTACGAGTAGTACTACTACTAGAACCGCATGGTGGAGCGTCTATACTCTTATTTTTTTATCTTTGATAAAGTACACATTTATTCTGGAGAAGGCAGAAAACGGCAGCCCAACATGTAATGAATGATATCGATCAACCAACCATGCTTGAATATATCTTGGCCTCCGTGCGAGCCCGTCTATGTGGTCTCGCTCCTCGTCTCTCTCAAGGAACGGCGGGTTGGCTCTTTGCCGTCAATTGAGATCGGTTTGCTCACACTCCCGTCCCACATGTCAGTGATATGCCAAGAGGAGGTGCGTTGACCGATTGGCCATACGCGTACTTGGTTTTGCACCATCATACTACTCCTCCCTCCGTCACAGTTTACAGGGCGCGCTTTCATTATGATGCATTTCTCTCAATGCATTTCCACCACCAGAGAGACTTTAGACGCGTTTGGTTTAATGCTCAATTAATTAGGGCGTGGTAACCGCAATCAAGTCCACAATTTTCTCTCCATGTAATGTACTACTACGGAGTGGAGTAAGTGCATGCATGTGTGTACCCGGGGTGGAAGCACTGCATGCATGTGTGTACTGATTATTCCCTCTAGTAATAGACGTCGTGCTATAACTACCAATGCTATTTTTCTGGCCGATCGCTAGTCGCCTTGGTCCCACAGATTTTTTTCTTTTTTCTGAAGCGCGTTGTATAAACAGTGACGGATGGAGTAGTATGAGCGAATTCAAAGAAGGGTGTATTGATGGTTGCTTCTTCAGAGCAACTTACAGTGGGAAAGGTGGGGCTTATGATTTGACTGCTCATTACTCACTATTAATGCGGCGCAATGACCGGGCTGAGTCTCCCATGTGGTTGAGCACTACCCCCTCGGTTCTTAAATATACTCCGGAGTATTTGTCTTTCTTGAGATTTCAACGAGTGACTACTCAAATATTTGTCTTTTTAGAGATTTCAAATGGACTGGCACATACGGATGTATATAGACATATTTTAGAGTGTAGATTCACTCATTTTGCTCCGTATGTAGTCACTTGTTGAAATCTCTAGAAAGACGAATAGAATATTTAGGAACGGAGGGAGTACACATACGAAACAAAATGAGTGAATCCACACTCTAAAATATGCCTGTTTGAAATTTGTAAAAAGACAAATATTTAGGAACGAAGGAGTATAATTTTGTGCATGGGACATGGACCCGGATGATGAAGAGGCTTCTGGCAATGCTATCAAGCTTCCATCATTTGTTTACATAATTGACGTACTATACAAATAATTTTCCAGCGACATGAAATTGTACAATGGTGTGAGCTTTCAGCTTTTGTTTCACGTGTCTTACTATCGATGCTCTTTCAGAAACAATAAAAAACTAACTTCCTTGCTAATGCATGTCAATTATTAGCAGATCAGAGCTAATAATTACATCACAACTGAAGATAGAGTTGTGAGAAGGTGTTAAATTAAAATCGATCCATGCTTTCGTTGGCAGCGACGTCCCCCCTGCTCTGTCTAAATCAACAAGGCATGTTGGGAAAAAAGTAGCTGTCTGGAGCATGCAACATTCCGATCATTTTGTGTAGTTCCACTAAAATAGAGCTGAGCATCCCTGTTCCAAAGATATTAAGTGTGATTACGATAATAGAGAACTGCTGATGAAACAATAAACACACAAATAGAAGTCGGTCACCTTGCAGTCTCTCTTAAGACTAACTAGTTGGAGAAGATTAGGCTCGGAGTTGGATGAGGAGGCTAGAGCAAAACCAATCTCCCTTTGTGCAGTTGCACTAAAATGTAGAGACGTTGCCCGTGTGACATTTTAGTTAAACTTCACAAAACACTCTTAAGAAAAAAGTGATTTGTGTAGTTCACCAAAAGTTTGCAATATCAACGAGGTGAAATGGATAGCCCCGTTTGCAAAAAAGAGGTAGAAAGGAAACAATTACTGGCCAATAACAGTTGATGACACATGCGACGACAAAAAAGAAGCATATTCCTTGTCCTAAGGGAAGATAACAACACCGTTGTGTTTGTCTAAAACAGTGTGAGGACGAGAATGCAATATGGAAAGTACGCTGGACGAGCTATGTTTTGGGCAAAGAACTATGGAAGATCCACATGCAGCGACGTGGGAAGACGGGCAGTGGAGCAAGGCCGGAGGGGATACCTGGAGGTCGTCAGGATGTAACTAGGTGAGCGGCGGCAGGCGGAATCTGCGAGCAGGTGGCGTAAGCCCTGCCGCGCCGGAGCTTGGTTAGAGAGAACGACGTGTACCGCAGATCGGGACGTGTTGCCTCAGCGTCGTCGAACGAAGAAACGATGCACTTCCTCCCTTTCCCCCGGCGGACAGGATGCGGCCGGATCAGTGACCAATGGTGAGAGAGAGAGAGGCCACCGCACTCCCTTTCCCCTGGCGGACGGGATGCGGCCGGATCAGTGACCAACGGTGACAGAGAGAGAGGCCACCGCAGCCTTGTGTGAGATACTCTGAAGAGCGACAAACCAGGCAGGCAGGCTCCATTGTATATAGTGAGCGGACTACCTTTTTATCCATAAAAATCGTTTTATATTCTGTGTACGTGCCATTGAGCGCTATAACTTTATTTAAAAATAACGCGGCAACACATCAAGTCGAACTTTGTTTCGTGCACACGTGGTACACGACCTCCCTAGGTAAACAACCGCTACAGGCGTTCAAATTAGCACGTGGGCTGCCATTTCGTAAAGAAATGAGCTCCACCGTGTACCCGCGCTGGTGTGGCTGGGCACGAAGCGTGAGTACGTGCATGGTGCACCTATTCTCTTCTTGTATACGTACACCACCTACATGGGGTTGTGTGAGAGAGATACAAACCTAGAGAGATATAGTGTGTGGGTTCTTGAGAGTTTTTTTTGGGGGGGGGGGAGGGGTCAATCAAAAAATGTAACATATGCAATGTGTGTGAAATAGAGTCCTGGATATAACATATATATAGAGGGGGCGATCCACGAGAAGAGAGTGGAGGTATCATCGGCTTGAGGTGTCCATAGAATCGAATAGAGGGATGATGTGTGTGTGTGTGCACGCGCGATCGCTAAAGAGTGCCATCGAATTTGTGTGTGCCCACGTCAAAGATATAGAGTGGCTAGCCTACTGGAACATCATATGGGACATGTGCAGTTTGTCTCTGTGGCATGGATACCTACCTACAGCGCTCGACTATTGGTGTGTGGTGGGGGAAGAGGGAGGCACAATTAACTATAAAGGTACAATGGCTGGTATATGTGTGGAGGAGGAGAGAGGCCTACCTCATGTATTAAGGAGATCGATCTGCCTCATGTATTAAGGGAGATCGATCGTCATCCATGCATATGTGCAGGAGAGGAATAAGGTTGGTATAGAGACAGAGCTAGAGTGTTGGAGGGGGTGGTAGTGGAGTTTCTTCTAACAAATGGTGGGATAGGCTTGCTAGACAAACGGAGGGTGCGCCTGCAATATCAATAAGAGAGGAGATGGTTGCTTGTTGTCTGTGCACGTGTGTGTGAGAGACGAGCCAGGAGGCATGCACGAATGATGAGGGGGGACGATGTGGTTGTGGTAAGCAGACGTAACTACATAGGAAGATCAATCACCCTTTGTTAGAGAAAGGAGAGACATAACTTGTGAGGTATGTCGATCGATGGGGGGTAGTTAAAGTCAATCTAGGTATATGTTGGGAGATCGATCGGTATACATGCATGTGTGTGTTAGAAGCAAATGAGGCATGAGGAGAAGGATAGAGAGAGAGGGATGAATGTAGGAGGTGGTACGAGAGGCATACTATATCGAGGGGGAGGAGTGTGCGAGTATGAGAACGATGAAAAGAGTGGTGGGAGTGACGCATGGACGGTGACAAGAGAAGAGGGGAAGCTTGTGTTTGTGCTAGGCACACCTGGCTGGAGAGGCATATCGATCGATGTGTGCCATAAAGAAGGAGCTGGGGGGGGGCTACACACACCGTGGGTGAACGACCTAAAGTGAAAAGACGAATTTGCGCGATGGAGCTAGAGAATGCTGAGGGAGGGTGAGAGGGATGCGGGCGTGTGCATGCACAAGAGAAAGTTAGCGCTAGCTACAAAGATAAGAGTGTTGTGTTGGTGTAAAAGATGAATATAGATCATATATTCTTCATTATAAAAAGTGAATTCGGATATTTGAAGAATTTATCATAGTGTTTCAAACCGAAGCATGTGTGAATATATATAACGGTGATACACATGCTGTGGTTATGAACATGTTATATGACATTTAATATATTTTATCTCTACTCTTATAAAAAACGGAGTTGTTGATGATGGTGTGCCTGCCATCCTGCATTATAGGCCGTCCGATTTATATCTGGCGGATAGCAAGGAAACTATGATGGTTGAAGTTGGCAACAATCATGATTGTAGATTCTTATTGAAATAGAGAAACAAATTCAAATTTAGTTCGAATTGCAGCGGTAGTATAGACATTTGGAATGCACTAAAATGTTGGTATGAGTAGGTTACATGCATTATACAGCAAGCCAAAAAATTTAATCGGACATAACATGGATTCATAATCCCTCCTTCCATCTATATAGGGCGTAATGAGATTTTTAAGACCGCCTTTGACTATTGACAAGATTAATAGTACATGACATGCACAATGTGAAAATTATATCATTGAAAGAACCTTTCACAGATGAATTTAACGATGTGCTTTGTGTAAGTTGCATGTCATATATCATTGCTCTAATATTTGGTCAAAGTTAGCATCGAAAAACGTATTAGGCCCTATATAGATGGAAGGAGGGAGTAGCTTTGAATAGCATTTGTATAGTAAAATGGGGCAAGACTCTCTCTTTGTATGGTGTGAATAGTTTTATTTTTTTCGTTTTCTTTTTGGTTGAGGGAAGTGCGAATTGATTTGGTACATAGAAGTACAATATTACTACACGTTAGGCTTGTCCCTAAATTTCAACCCGCATCTTGTTATATCCCGAAAATTCAGATATTGTGCTCCCAAAACTGGCGCCTTCACAACCCGCACCTTGCTATCCTGAAATTACAACACGCACGAAAACTCCCTCCAGCTGCCAAATCCCGACACGCAAAATCCCCCTTCTAACCCTGAGCCGAAAGGGCCGCTAGTTCAAACCGGTGGGGGGGTACTTTTGTAACACACCCTACATTTTGGACAAGCGTGTCCCTAAGTCATCCTTCACCCCCTCCTAGCGTCCCATTTTCGCCATTAGAAATCCCCGGCCGCCATAACCTCTCGGCTCCAGCCGTGAAACACCACCCTCCTCCGTCCGCCACGTCACCGCTACCCAGCCAGAGACCCTTCCCCGACGACGTCATCCACCGCAACAGCTCGACGTCCCTCGTCCACCTCCCCGGATGAGGATCCATCATCCATCTCGCCATCCTGCCGGTTCAGCCGCCCCGTCCTCCACCTCCAAGGAGCTGCTCCGATGATCGCATCGTCTATCGCGGCTGTTCCATCCCCACAGCGCCACCTTAACCTGCTCCACCAGAACCGCAGCATCCTCACCGACTCCTCGGACGAAGCCGAGGCCTACTCGGCGCCACCAAAGAGGTTGTACACTCATCACATCGCACCTTCTCCTTAACTCGACCTCCCAGCGCCAACGGTGCTCCATCCCACACCCTCATGGAGCGGCTACCTTGATGCCGGCGCCACGAGCGACATCTCCACGGCAGCTCTCTCCCAGTGCAAGTTCCCTTCGACGGCGGCGTCCATACCAGTCGGATCTGCTGCTGCTGCTCCGGCTCTCGCTCGCTCGCTCGTGCTGCTACTGCTGCTCCGGCTCTCGCTCGATCGCTCGCTCACCCAGCTGCTGCTGCTGCTCTCCCCCTCGCTCGTGCTACTGCTCTACTCCGATTAAGCCATACTTCAGTCGACTGAATCGACTTTTGGGTCAGTCGATTTTCAGGGGTTGGGGGGCTCGCCGGAGTTAAGGAAGAACCACCCGCAGCGGAGACGGGGGCTCGCCGGAGAGGTACCCCACTATCTATCTT